>NW_024747794.1:590000-840000 GCF_018991925.1 Homarus americanus | reverse complement strand
CTCTCTCTCTCTCTCTCTCTCTCTCTCTCTCTCTCTCTCTCTCTCTCTCTCTCTCTCTCTCTCTCTCTCTCTCTAACATACCTTCATGCATTCCCAATATTACCTCACTTCATTTCCCCTTCCCCCTCTTCTTTGCACTACGTGTATTAATAATTCAGTTCCTTTCATGATTTTTGTTTTGTTTCTCGTTTTATACTTTGTACAGTCACCAAAAACTACTCGAAGTCTATAAACACTAATGTAATCTTAAAAATGAACGAAGAATCTGAAACCATTCCCAGATGACAAGCCCCATTCTGCTCAACTTCACACCCATCGTGCCCGGGTGTTGGAGAGATTGTGTTATGGGTGTAACATTTCTAAGCTTTACTGTAACCCATTTCTTTCATGATCAGGTTTACATCTTTGGGACTAATCTCTTCTATCGTCATAATTTACTCCACTTCACAGCAAATAGTAAATTATTACGTATTTTCTCAGATTAACCCAACTTTGACTATTCTTCTCCACGCTAAAAGCCTCTCTGGTTAAAAAGTTTATATCTTCACCATTAGACCGTCCATCAAAGAAAGGGTGTTTACATCATATCTAGCAGAGTACTCTTATCTAAATCATAAACCATGAAGGACTTGCTGAAAGTTTTGAAATTTTACTACAAATATGTAAATATATTACCTTTTTTATTCTCAGTAGTTAGTATTGTAGGTTTTCTTAATGAATACAACTCAATGTTAGCTAAATTAAGCACACTGTTGGACTTGGTAACAGTTATTATAGCTGGTCTCTTTTTATCTGGTAACAATACACTGGAACAAAGTTAAATTTAGTTTGATATAATATAAAAGAAAGTATTCCACTCCAGAAAATACTTAATTAACAGTAGTTGCCATTCTGTGTACGTTGTTGCTTCCTAAAGGTGGAGTACGACAGTAGTTGCCACCCTTATGATTATTACTCTCTCTCTCTCTCTCTCTCTCTCTCTCTCTCTCTCTCTCTCTCTCTCTCTCTCTCTCTCTCTCTCTCTCTCTCTCTCTCTCTCTCTCTCTCTCTCACACCCACCTACGTATTCTCACATACACTTCCCTTCCTTCACTCCCACCCATCATTCCGTCCATCTTTTCTTCTTCCCCTCCCATGTAATCGTCTTTCCCCTCTATCCGCTCCTTCCTCCATCATCAACTTCCTTCCCTCTTAAGTTTGTTCCTCCCTCCTCTACTTCCTCTCTTCTTACCCATTCTCCTTCTTCCCTGCTTCCTCATCTCCCTCTCACTCTTCTCTCCTGTCCTCTTATTTCCTTTTCTCCTTGCCACCCTACTCTCTCTCTCTCTCCCTCTCTCTCTCTCTTCCTCCCCTCCCTCCCTCCCTCCCTCCGTCCGTCCCTCCGTGATCCCAGGCCACATTTACCGGTATTTAAAATGCTCCTGGTCCGCTGTGGCCATGTTTACTGGGGGACTGGGGCCGAGAGAGTCACCTCCCCCCTCCCACAAGAAGAAAGAAAGGAGGGAAAGAAAAGGCCGCGGCACCTCCATATATCAAGGTGAATTTAAGAGCAGCAAGAATTATTATAGATACTTGCAGGAGATTTATTGAACTTCCGCAATATAGCTACGCGGCTCTGCTGGTCCCGGATTTATTATTTTGTTATAAGAGAGAGACTTTAATTTACGCTGACACTAAATCGCGCCTTATATTTTTTTTATATATATAATCCGTTGGTTTTGTTTATTCTGGACGTTAATTAGGTTGGTAGTGATTTTGTTGTCTTTTAACTATGATTTTACTTGATAAGGATTATAAAAAAGTGTGTTAATCCCTCCAGTAGGATTAATTAAATCCCCCCGGAGTAGAGTATCATGATATTTAGGGAGTTGGTCATCTAATTCAATAAGTTAAAGACAGTGTACTCTAGGGCTCAAGTCCATGGTCTTAATATTACTTAGTTACTGGGTTAATTTATTGTACTCAAGGGGTTTACTCAGTACTCAAAAGGTTTAATATTGATACCCGCTGTTAATATTTTTATATTTTGTTACTTATGTTACTTAACCCTTACATAATAGAAAATAAACAGAACTTTTAATATTTTTTTAAAATAATTGAATTGCATAAGGTCAACTGTACATTGCATTTTAATTATCTTTACCAAATTAAGTAAAAATTTCAACATTTTCGAGTTTAAATATGACAAACAAAAAGCAGAAAATAGATGACGTTTGTGTCGTGTTCTCGGGGTGAGAGAGTGGATGCAGAACAGATGAATAAGCAAGCAAGTCTGTGTGTGTGTGTGTGAAGCGAGACAGAAGGAAGAGGAGATGATGAAGGGAGATAGAATGAGGAGAAAGTGAGTGTGGTGAAAGGACTTGAATCATCCGAGATAATAAATGTTATTAATGAAACGAAGACTGGCAAAATAGTCCCCTAATTACTTAACCTAAACATGTCATTAGTGTTGAGGGTCAATTCTAATAGGCAGCAATATTAATAGGACCCCCCCTCCCCTCCCCCCACAGCTATCCAAAACATCCCATTAGGACTCAAACCCAATGGTGACCCCCAGTCCAAGTGAGTATGTACCCTGTATATAAAGAAGCTCCAACTTATCCCATTGAGTCCACAGTCGGAAAACCAATCCTCTTGAGTACCAATGCTAACGGGTCTCATTTCCAATATGTAGGGTAGATTAGGCAAGGGACTATAAGAATTAGGGTCCATTTGACTCTAAATCGAAGAGAAACTTGGTATGAGTCCTTTAAATAACTATATATTGAGTTATTACATCTTGTGGTGCCCTGATAAAAAAATTAGTCATGGTTGATATTATTAAGGGCATTTTATTGTTTAGAATGCCTGATTAGCTTGAGAAGAATGTCGAATTAGACCGTCGGAATGACAAAGTATGTCAAGGTGTACCAGTAGGCTATTGGACTGACGAATTATAGAGAGTATCATGATTTGATATAATTAAAGGCGAGAGTAATGATATACTGTGACCTAATAATGAGTTGTGATAGGTAGGTGAGAGGTGTGGTGGAGGGTGGGAGCTATTGGAATGATTTTTGATGAGTTATTAACAAGCATGATCATTTGTTGTGTGATTTAGATGAGCTATTAATACGAGAGTGACAAGTTACTGAGAGTGATATTGGTGATGCGTTACAGATGAAAGTAATCCGTTTTTAATGTTGACTGTGATGTTTTACTTTACGGGGGAATGATCAGTTATTAAGTGTTACTCTGTTGGGTTATTGACAAGAGAATGACTGATTATTATTAAGAATGACCCCAATGAGTTAATATGTGCAATAATGGGGAGGTAATCACAATGATGAGTTAAGTTGACCATCTGAAATTTTATTCGAAAGTAACTCACATAGTCTAGTGTGGGGAGCTGTTAAGTGTTAAGGGTCAATGAAGTAGATACAGTAGAAATTAATCGTTAGAATGATTTATTATTAGCAGAGTTTGGTAGGATGATAACTCCAAGATAACGTGGCAAGAACAATTTTCTGTTATCAGTATCGTACAATGATAATGGGGCAATTACCCGAAGGAAAATGTTATTCATATATTGTACCAGAACATAATGTATTAGCCGGTGAACATGAATTATTCTGTAGCCTCAGTGATGAACTGATCTCTCTCTCTCTCTCTCTCTCTCTCTCTCTCTCTCTCTCTCTCTCTCTCTCTCTCTCTCTCTCTCTCTCTCTCTCTCTCTCTCTCTCTTTACCTCGATCAGTATATTGCATAGAATATGAAAAGTGTAAAATGTTTGTGTACGACATCAAAATAATTTTAGACCGTCACCTTATATATATATATATATATATATATATATATATATATATATATATATATATATATATATATATATATATATATATATATATATATATATATATATATATATATATATATATATATATATATATATATATATATGTGTGTGTGTGTGTGTGTGCGTGTGTGTGTGTGTGTGTGTGTGTGTGTGTGTGTGTGTGTCAACCAAAATGTTTCATGAAAATTTTATATAAATGGATAAAATTACGTGAAAGGAGAGGAAGTAAAGACCATGAGGATAAAGTAATGATAAACGCGGACACATAATAAGGATGGAAGAGACGGTGGCTCGTTGATGCTTCATAGTTTAGTTATGTGTAATAGTAAAGAAAATCCATCAAATTCTTACAAGATGATAGTGAAGGAGAAGGTATAGAGGTACATGTGAGTGGTACACACACACCAAGGAAGCACTTTAATATTCCCCACTAGAGTTATATTAAAAGAAAGAAAAAAATAAATTCACACCACAAAACACACCCTGTAATAAAACTGTTCCCCTAATTATACACCTGGACAATTCACCTTCACCTGGGCTGTAATAACAAACAAAACAATTGCCAAGAGCCTTTAGGAAATACAGTAATCCAGTAGCATCTTAATAACCCGGATATATTAATATACTAGTGGTTCAACGGTTCACTTTAGAGGTTCACTGTTGATACGATGATGTTTCAGGTGTGTGTGTGTGTGTGGCAGGGAGGCATTAATGGCGTTTTCATGGGAGCAAAGAGCCATTAAGATGAATCCTTAAACACTTCATTCTTAATTTCTCTCATTTATCCGTACACATATACCATATAATTTCGTACCAACATTGATCCCCGAAGCAATGAACCCGGAGGCAATGAACCCGGAGGCAATGAACCCGGAGGCAATGAACCCGGAGGCAATGAACCCGGAGGCAATGAACCCGAAGGCAATGAACCCGGAGGCAATGAACCCGAAGGCAATGAACCCGAAGGCAATGAACCCGAAGGTAATGAACCCGAAGGCAATGAACCCTTAATACTCTACTCACTATAGCTACTGGAACAAAGTGTATTTCTAACTCACTTGTTTTTATTAAAGTGATGACGTCAGCCAGGGTTAATATTATGTAACACATATGTTGTATAATACTGGTGACGTCATGTAGAGTTATTTAAATATATACGTGGTGTACCTATTGTATTATAATCCTGTTGATAGTGGCCAGTTATTTTCAGTACATAATTATGCCTCATACTTACTGTATAATCAAAAGTTGGTGTGAACTAGAGTTATGCTCAAAAAATATGACGCAACTGTTGTATAATTACTGTAATATCAGCGGGGTTATAATTTCATAGTTGTAATTTTATCCCCATTAGATAATAACATTAGAATAAATATGGCAGACTTCTGTATGGTTTTGACAAAGCTAACCAGACTTATTATCCATATATATGTGATACATGAAATTTGTGTATATAATTTTGGGTAATATCAGACATACACAGTTATGTCCAGATAACAGCAGGTATGTCCACATCACCTGGACACTAATAAGACCGTATTTTCCTAATGGTGAAGTGTGTGTGGATGTGTAAATGAGTCAAATTCTTATTTCGCCGGACAGGTGTCTCCAGGGATAATTTGATTACATGACATTACCCCATGAATGATTCCCCTCACGTGTATAATTTACTATAATTCTGTTATGAAAAATATAATGTAATACCTCTGTACTGGACGCTAATTTTGACTATTTTTATGTCCGCAAAAAAACAAAATAAATGTTGGAAGAAGAGGAAGAATATACTTATACATACAACTTGCGGTTGGTTACACGACTTTGCGGTTGGTTACACGACTCTGCAGTTCCTCATAGCGCGCAATAATACATCTGTTGGTTATTATGTGGTGTTTCTGGGAAGGTATTTTTCTTTTCATGTAGATGTTAATGGTGAATGAGATGTAGAGTTCGTAACGCAGTAAGGTCGAATTCGTACTCTCTTTGTTGGCCGGGAGAAGAGTGTGTGTGTGTGTGTGTGTGTGTGTGTGTGTGTGTGTGTGTGTGTGTGTGACTCTTGACCTTAACTAACAACTCTTGACATTCACTAATGACTCTTGACCTTCACTAACGACTCTTGACCTTAACTAATGACTCTTGACCTTCACTAATGACTCTTGACCTTCAATAATAACTCTTGACCTTCACTAATGACTCTTGACCTTCACTAATGACTCTTGACCTAAACTAACGACTCTTGACATTCACTAATAACTCTTGACCTTCTTCAAAATAGCCGATAAAACTAGTAACTCACCTTTCATCAGTATAAAACACCCTCTTCTTATTTTCCATGCGACATATGTCTCTAATCATTTTCTTATTTTTCACTTTATGTACAAGTTTACATAATTCAACTCCTTCAAGTACACAGTTTTCCTTTGGTCTCGGTAATACACTTTTCATAACCTCTCAGGGACTAGTTACTCCTCCAGGTGTACTTAAAGAACAACGTGCTTAAGAGCCTGGATAGTCAACCTCCCACCAGTAAACTTTTAATCATCTCCGTCACAGCCAGCACGGCACACGCACCCACCAACTACTTCAAGCTCGTCCTTCACCATAAGAGGTTGTACTTAACATTACCTTTATAATAATGAACTGTAGTACCATAGAAAACGGATTAAAAAATCATACATTTTCTAGTCTACGTAGAAGAGCTTTTTGTTTTTTGTTTATGTTGAGGTCGTAATGTTCGTCGGTTCAAGCTCGTAACAATGATGGTAATTACGTTATTGAGTCCATCAGCAGTTAGAAATTGTGAGAGATAAACCTCTTGGTTATTGTGTATGTAACCATTCTTACTTAGTGTGGTGGTTTGGTATCGACGGAGCTAAAAAATAATCCCAAATCATAGCTGATAGCTTTTTCTCCCTGCCAGTCTCCATCCAGCTGTGTTCTTACAGTATATCTCTAGACAGTCGTCTCTGGGCCTCTCCTTTCATCAAGCTCAGTCGTTAATGGACCCCCAGGTGGCTCTGCAGTACTATGGTCTCTTCAACTCTTGCAATCAGTCTGCCTCTTTGTCATATCCACACAATACTTAATCCCCCAGAACACACAAGCTTTCGTGTAATTCACATCTTCAGGGGTGGGTACATATACCTAGATCACTCGCACCTACAGTGATTTACTTGCATATATATATATATATATATATATATATATATATATATATATATATATATATATATATATATATATATATATATATATATATATATAATGTAACTTGTCCGTCTTCGTACACACACTTCCCACACTTAGTTAAGATTTTCTTTAGATACTCTTAATTACTTTGCAGCTCCTGAACAAGTACTGTACATGCACTGAAGCAGAGCTCAGCCGTCAGCTACTTTTCTTATAGGGAAGATTGTCAGCTGTATCTGTGGTGCAGTTTAGTCCTTGTGGTCACCGCCGCTCCTGGGTCCTCCATACGTTATTATCCTCTGTTTTATTGTTTGCGTTTTATCGTTTCTAAAACTTCTATTAAGTAGTTATAAAAGTATTTTGTAATTTTTGTTTTATCTAAAACAGAGGCGATGAATTATCTAAGACAACTGGAACTATCTTGTCTACCAACACCTCACTCCCACCCTCTTACCTATTATCCTTGACAACGAGTACACCTTAATTGTCCCCTCTCTTAGCGCCGTCAGAGTCCATGGGGGTAACATGATCGACTCGTCACCACAGTCTGTCAACATCACACGGCATCAGGCTTCACCTATTTATTAGCATATTTCTTTACTCACACCTGCCAAATCATATAATTAAAAAATCTTTTTCAGTTCGAACCAGGTAAGCATCTTCACCGAACTACCTAGCTTGTATCAAATTCCGTAGGTAATTAATTTGGTAAAACAGAAATACGTATTTACCAATAATGCCATTTTCAACTTCATCAGAGGGGTGACGTATTCTTTACACCTCTGTATTATCGTTAGTATATTTCCACGCATAAAATATCTGATTAAGATAAACAATTTGCTAAAATATATTAAATTGACAAAACGAAATGTGGAACTCGACCATGTCAAATACTATACCACAAAGAAAGAAAAGTCTAGCAAGGCCTTCAAGTAACACACAGCTCTGACAACCACTGAGTGTCCTTGATATTTGACCTACCAGTATCCTTGACACAGAACTTGAAACTTAAAACGTGTTCCTGACTTGTAACTTGCACCTGTCCTTGAAGTGACTAAAACCGATGTTCTTGACCTTTTACATTCACCTTTCTCATCGATGTTTGACCTTCATTATCTACATTACCTCAGATCTTAACCCTTACGAAATCCATCTTCCATCTATCGTCATATCATAACTACCTACTGTTTAAGTTAGTGTGTTTATGCAGACTGAAACACACACACACACACACACACACACACACACACACACACACACACACACACACAAAATAAATACCCCAGTTCATCCTTCAGGCAAGGAGTCATAAATAACAATGGAGGTCCATGTTAACATCACTGCGACTCCCTGTTACAGTTCCTCAACATTAATAAAACCACAACACTGTTAATGAACACTTTCAAAACACATACAATAATAATTGAAGTTTATTATCAAGTTTGAAAACAAAATAAACTATAATTCGTTAGTTGCTAAAACAAACATTAGGAAGATCGATGTTGAGTTATGGGGAATTTTTATTTATTTATTTTTTGTTGATTCGTGAATGATTACAAATTTCCGTCTATTTATATTTTAAGATATAGATGGATATTCTGGACAATGAAAATAAAACGTGTAGATTCATCAACGAGAGGAGAGGGTTGTACTATTGTATAATATTTTGTGAAATATATTGAAAATTTGTTAAAGAATGAAAATATTTACAACTGATGAAGCAATATGATTTATTTTTGTTCTTCGGGTTGAGGGACACAGCCATCAGTGTGTGGGTGTGTGGGTGTGGGTGTGTGTGGGGGTGTGTGTGTGTGGGTGTGGGTGTGGTGGGTGTGGGGTGTGTGTGTGTGTGTGTGTGTGGGTGTGGGTGTGTGTGACAAAATGAATGTTAAACTAACTTTTAGTTCAAGATATTATCCATATTTAAGGACAGCGTGTGTCTAATAATATGCATAAAGTAATTCCAAAATAGACAGAGCAGAATTTAATTAGCTATTGATGTTAATGAGTTTATTTGTGCAGGACAACTTGGGATTGGAGCTTCTAAATGTAATTACACCTTGCGTCATTATATTAATTTCACCGGTCTGGGAGTCTGTTAAATCCAACCCGGACTATCAGGTGTGGTGTGTGGCGGAGCTGCTCTGATGAGACAGTTAGTTGTGTTGCCTGTGTCCCTCATTATCTTGTGAGGTTCAGCAGGGAAATACGTGTGACAGTAATAGTGTATAATATGAAGGTGGCCATGATGACACGCCGCTCATTATTGTAAATTGTTCATTAATATAAACGGAGGAGAAGAGACGACTGTTGGCCAGAGACACTCACCTGGCAGACACTCACCTGGCAGATACTCACCTGGCGGACACTTACCTGGTGGACACTCACCTGGCAGACACTCAATTGGCAGCCAATCACCTTGCGGACAGTCACCTTGCAAACACTCACTTGACAGACACTCACCTGACAGACACTCACCTGGCGGACGCTCACCTGACAGACACTCACCTGGCGGACGCTCACCTGACAGACACATACCTGACAGACACTCGTTTGGCACACACTCACCTGGCGTTACGATGTGGAGTAATCATCTCACCTGGAAGTACTGGATTTGACGATTAGAATAAGAAGCGAAAATTGTGATCTGTGGTTCATTAAACTTGAAATACGACGAAGAATACGAACGGTACATGAATTCAGAAAATAAACACTTTTACCATAAATATCTAGGTGAGAGCAAAGTTGTCGTACGAAAGAAAATGGATAGTATTACTTTATTTAAGTATTTTAAAAGTAATGCTTAGTTATGAAGGTGTGAGAAAAAGTAAAGAAATATACTGACAGTGAAAATATCATGGAAAATTGTCCCTCTTTGTGGGGGAAATAAGTGGGGTGTGTGTGTGATAATGGCGCTGGAGGTAAAGAAGGCAACGTGTGCAGTCGTCTAAAAAGGTATAATTGAGGGGAGTCTTATACCGAGTGTGTCAGGTCTTGCTGGCTGGGCCTCCGGGGAGAGAAAGAAAATGTCACACGTTGCAAAATGTTCCCCTGGGGGAGGGAATATTATACCAGCGAGAAAAATGTTACAGTTTCACCAACACGTCTCGCCTGATAGGCCATCTTGTGCCGGGAGAAACATCGCGCTTGAGATGAAAAACGTCACTTCTGAAGGGAACTTGTACTACAGGAGGAATTTTTCTTCCTGTTTCTGATGGGGCATGTCTTCTCCTGACGAGGCAAGTCTTTTGAATGATTTTATTTATTTTATTTTTATTCTGGTGGGATAATACGCTCTGGATTGGCTATTACGCTCCTGAAGGGATATTACGCTCCTGAAAGGATATTACGCTCCTGAAGGGATATTACTCTCCTGAAGGGATATTACACTGCTGAAAGGATATTACACTCCTGAATGGATATTACGCTCCTGAAGGGATATTACGCTCCTGAAGGGATATTACGCTCCTGAAGGACACTGCTGAAATAACGTCGTACTCTTAAAGGAACATTTTCCTCTTTAAAAATATCAAGCTGCGTAAGACACCCTGTACCTAATGCTCTTGGAGGGAGAAGAAATAATAACCTGATATAATAAGAAGCACTTTCTTCCTTGAAGGGGCACCACTGCTGGCTGTTGATGAGACGTGTCACTCATAAACGAACACATCACTGCTGCTGCCGGAGAAGCATAGCATGGCAGGAGGAATGTGGAGTTTACTGTCTTTAAGTCATCGTGTTCAGAGAGTGATCCTCCCTCCCATACACATCTCCTTGATATAAAATTCTCAGACGCCCGTTCAGTGCAGTACAGTACCTTAAATTACCTGTCTTCCTCCCCTACCTCCACCGTATTAAAGATAAATATAAATACTAACAGATATAGTTGGTGGTGTTAGCGAATTGAACAAAAACTATTTACATTTACTCTTAACGAGCAGACGTAAGCTTCAATTGTTACCTTGTTGTCTTGGAATGTGAAGGTGCGGCCAGTGGTGACCTGGCGGGTGGGAGCAAAGACTACCCAAGACAGGAATGAGCGTAAAATAGTCGGTAATAATACTAGCTGGGACCTCAAGGCACAGTGACGTCATTTTATGCAGTCGTCTGCATGTGTTCAAAATCTTGGACTACAGCCAAGAATAGCTGTAGTTTAACGTTGTTGTCATAAATACTAAGAAATTCGTCATTTTTTAAGAAAAAAGTGAATACTTTTTGGATACTTTTTAGATTATGGATACGTTTTGATTTTTCACACGTCTATGACGTCACGAATAGCTTTTGGACGCAGCCAATAGATTGCGTTATTATTGAGGTATCTGGCAACAATACCGTACACACATTTCATATCTAATTTAACTAGAGTTTCCTTTCTTGATTAGAGTATCTTTGGGTGGGAGACTGGGTCTGGGTGTGTGCTGTGTGGTCACTTCCCGGCTGTCTGCATGACTGACTGTGTGTGTTAAAGGTTAGTGTTAGTGTCTCGTGTTAAGATAAAAGTATACCACATACTGTTCCCTGTAGCTTCGACATAGGGAAAGTGTGATCAACATTTGGTAAGTTAATATTGTTATGTTGTCTTTGTGTTGGCTGGAAGTGTGTTGATGGGCTCCCGTCTGGTTGTATCTCCGTGTGTTTATGTGAATATACTGAATCGATCTCTTGATTATATTTACAAGTTGTTAAAGGTAATTATTGCACCAGTTGGGTACTCTTGTTTATCGCACATAACTCACATAAACCCGGTTGTAAGAGTTTGAACACAATGGAAGTTTCGGGAAGAAAGTTTCGGTAGTTTCGACCAACCACGACTCTCGAGTTGAGCAATGTGTTTTTCCGAAGGCTTAGAGTCTAAACCATCGGAAAAACGTTTACCGTTCTCTTCGAAGTTCACATCAGGTTTACAATATTTGCATTAAAATGAAAATATCAGTAACTACGACGTCATAAAACATCGAGTGCAGCGGCCACCGTCAACATCAGTATTCATATCTCCTAATAGTCTCCCTTTGTCATCCTAATATTTATATCGAGGACTTGACCTAACCTCCTGTCAGACGAAAACGCGAGTAAGTGCATGCACACGTGTATCACATGACATGACACTTCGCTGATTGGCTGAGTACGAAGTAAACCATGTACTGTATAACCTCGCGAACTTGTTCTCTCATAAGTCAAATCTAAAAGTGAAAATAACAAGAAACTTATAAATTTCTGACGGAAACAACTTTAGAGAAGACGGTTAGCACCAGGACGCGTTTATAATTGATTTACGGTCAATTCGCCCACAAGTCGAACCAACGCTTAGGAGTCGGTTCGCCCACACCTGAAGTCATTTCGCCCACACTTTGTCAAGTTCTATTTATATTTATTCGTGTATTAGACAACAATGTAATATATACAAATTAAGTATCAGGCTGTTTATTCGGTGACTTTTAAATATAAAAACCTATATGGAATACATAAACTAAAGTTTTAAAATGTCGATCATAGAAGTAACAGAGTGGATTTAGGATGTTTGGCGGCCTTGCACAGGTTAACTTGACTCGACCTTGAACATAACATCGCACTCTGGTTGCTTGTCTGTGTCTCGTATGGGCGGATCTTCAATTCAAGACTCTAGTTCCATTGGAAAGGGGGGGGGGGGCTCGTTCCGGTGTGTCTAGTAAGTAATAAAGCAAGGTTTCATTACCATGTATGTTCAGATTAAACTACAAAGAAATTGCATTGTACAGAAATTACATTGTACAAAACGTCCGGATCCAAGCCCTGGTGCTCACAGCGGCGGGGTTACTGGCGGCCCAACATGACTTGGTAACTTCAGATTGTAAGGTTCCCTTTGTTTACGGCCGGAAACACTTATACTACAATAGACGAGACAGAATGCGTGCTGTACACACATCATTATTGGGGTAATTCCACGCTCGGGTTTTTCCCTCAGGCTACTCCTCCGCTGGACTGGTTTCTAATGATTACTGTATACTGTAGTCATCCCATTAAATTATCTAATTATTAGTTGTTATCGACCGTACTGTAGTTAACATGCATTACAGTATATCGGCATTTCATTCATATCCGTCTGATTTTTTTTCCATATTTAGATTCCTAAAATGATTCCGAACACTTGAGGTATGTTGTGTGTTGTGAACTAAGTAAGAAACTCGAGGATTCGTCTGGAATTTCACACAAATCGATCTTAAGGAATGTTATATTCAAGGGATATTATCTTTAAATATTATATCACGTAATAGATGTTGTTTTTATATACGAACAAGTTTACAGTTTTTAGTGTGAGGTGTGCTGTGCTGTGTGGTACAACTGTATATTCTCGGGAAGACAAGACTCACAGCTGGGCCGAGGAGAGGGCCGCTGGACCCACCATAAAGTCAGTGTGTAAAAGTCAGCATTTCAAGGGAGGTAGCGGCTCTATTTACGGGCCTGTAAACTAAAAGCTGTTTCCATTTTTATGGCTCCTTCCTGTTTCTATTTGCACTTTCCTTTCTAGACATTCTAACATGGCCGCCATCGGTTAAAACTCGGTTCTACACAGTAAGTTGAAAATATTCCGTGGAGAATAATTTAAACAGGAACTTTGATTAGTTCACAAGTAAAGTAACAATAATATGTGATGTACAGTATTTATAAACAATACCTCACTCGTCAGGAATCAAACCCTTCATAAGTTACGGAAGGCAGTTTGTTAAAAAAAAAGTCCGGTGTGGTTACTGAAGTTATGTTATCGTGTGGCTGGAAGAAACCGCTGTAATGTAAAATGCATGAACAGTATTTACATAGCTACTGTAGTTTTGTTTGACATATAAACAATAGCGGATCATCACTAGAGTTTAAACTTAAAATAAAAATCCTGTTTTGTTTTTGGAGTTCATACTAAAATTTTTACTTTTCCTTTTAAGTCAAAATAAAGTTAAACTTGTGTCAGGCGAGCCACAACAATCATAATTCGTTCGGGTGTTTGTGACTGATGGTGTTGATGTTCATCCTGGAAACAAAATCCCTCCCTTTCTCACTGGACCAAGATAAACCTGGTCATCGCTGTGTAAATTAAAGGCTCCTGGGGGTCGATAATGCTTTAAATTGCTTAAACTATCGCCACTGCCTAACGTACGAGTTTCAAAATATACCCTAATTTAACTTAATGTGCATGAACTGCTTATACCGTGTGAAGGAATTTTAGGAAACTATATAAACAGTGAAAATGAACGTGAATTAAAGCTTATGATAATTACCTTTATAATTGTCTCAGGCTGAGGAAATTTGCTACACCTGGGGAGTAACTACCGCCAGCTGCCTCCTTCAGGTAACCCCCCCCCCTCCCCCAGTGGTCCCTCACCTTCACACACCACTCCCTCACCTTCACACACACACCACTCCCTCACCTACACACACCACTCCCTCACCATATACTCAACTTTGTTTACTCTAGTTGGCTGAAGAATGAACTTAGGTAGATGTTAGGAATGATGCGTCACGAAAGAAACAGTTTTCAGGGGTTACTTTATTGTGCATATGTTGCTTGAATGTAATTGCGAAAAAAAAACTTTGAATTTACTTAAGAAACAGCAAGTAGGACGTGGCCTCGGGTTTTGGTGAATTGATGCAAAGCTTGACTGAATTTTAGTTAATGAAGTATGTGGTTTATACTAAAAATCAAACATAATTCAACCACCAGACCTGATAAATGTAAACAATAAACAAAATCCTTAGAGGGTGATTTATTGACTCGTTGTTCATACCGGTTAATGAACCTTGTATGCTTCTCATATCGGTATGTGTAGGAAACGAACGCATTTTCATGTTAAATTGTAACCCTGAAAAGCCAGAGAAGTATATATCCAAAGTGGCTTACTTTTGTTTCTCCTCCATAAACGGCCATTCTAAGAGTAGATGCCGGGGTCTCTTAGAGGTGTTTGTACTCGCTTGCCTGGGGTAAGATACAGTGAAGTACAAACGTGGAACTCTGTATTGTATAAAGGGAGATGGAGCAAAAACGTAGGAATAGTTTACTCAATAGCCTTTTCGTTGCAAGTTCTTCATTATTTTATTTTTTGATTTCACAAATTCAATCGGCATAAGCTTCGGTGTCACGTCAAAGACTATATGAGAAAGACGGGAAAGCGTCTTCCTTTGTCAATAAAAAAACGTGAGCCACTGAGCTCCGATCAACGCCATCTGTTGGTAATGCGGCTAACTAGAAGCCCGGGGCGCATGAGGGTAGCGTGTCCATGGTAACCAGCGGAGTGAGCTGATATTACCTTGACGTTCTTAATGCTTACACATGCAGTGACACACATACAGTATCACACAGTAAATTCTATATGATCAATGATATATAGCAAAGTGAAAACGTGAACTCAGGGTGATCTGTTTTTGTACGTGTGCATACGGGTTACGTGGTTTTCGCCTTGCTTTCCCGTCTTTCTTATATAGTCTTTGGTGTCACGTGATACTCCTACACATGCGGAAGAGTTGGGTTTTTAATTTGTCAGTCGCAAGATCTCTTCTCTGTGTGAAGGTCGATCTTTCTCGGAATTGCAAAGTATTTAACGTGTTTTTGTAAATAACGCCGCTGTAATCAACATTCTCAAGGCCCGTGGTGTACTGCAAACTTCCGTCAAGTGTCCAAAGTTTGGTACAGACTGTCATTATCGTGAACACGTTTGGAATTTCACGATGTTACGGGAAATCGTCAAGACGAAGGTAAGGCAACTTCACTCAGAACTTTGTATCATTCCCAAGCTTTATTAGGGTGTCGCCTAGAGGTGTACGTGTGCAATAGAGGAGTCGAGGTCTTTGCGGGCTAAAATGGTCCGTCTGCGGTCTTCTTGGTCAAATTAAGAAAAAAAGATGAATTGGCAAGTAACGTGACTTGTCTACAAAAGAGTGTTCATTGATCACAAAGACTTAGGTCAAGACGCTTCTTTAAACAATTCTCTCTACACCAGAATGTAAATTAAATGTAAAAATATTCTCCACGTATTTTTTTCACGAGCAGTTCTCACTCTTAGTAAATTACATGTTGTGACGTGCACGGCCAGTACATGTCATCTGTGGACACGAAGGTATTATGATAGTAATTTACCTTCTGATGTAAAACGTCCATTACTTTTTAATTTTGGTGTTGTTATTGCCTTAAAGCGTGTAATGAAGTTCGTTCGCCAAGGTACAGTCACTTTACTGTATATAAATTGAGCCGATGTTTAGCAGGTATTGTCTTATGATATCGATTTCTTAGCGGTGAAGAAGCGAGATTTTCTTCCAGCCGGCTGTGTTGGTTGGGTTTGTAGCGTGAAGCCTGTGTCAACACTATTTTTCACAGTATATGAGGTTTTGTGATTTCCTGTGTGAAGTGTTGTGCTAGAATTTAATCTTTGTGTTGCTTTCCAATAATGAAGAGTTTTTACTGGCATAATAATTAGGCAGTTGTCTCTCCTCTATGGTAATGTTCAGTCGCCAACAAATGTCCCGTCGCCTCTACTGCTGCTCCACGAACCCCGAAATTTAGACTCGTGAACCTGAAGCAGTAGACACTGATGCATTATTCAGTCCACGGCTGCTTCGGATTCACGAGTCTGAACCTCGGCGACAGAACATTTGATGGTGACTGTACTCTTGGTAATACTTAATATATAATTCGATTCAATTACACACACACACACACACACACACACACACACACACACACGCTGATTTCCATGGCAACTTTTTTTTTATTTTCTTGCGCCTAAATGACCAAAAGAACCAAGTACAGGGTTTATGTTCATCAAAGAGGTCCATTTAATATCGCTACGGTATTTAAATATGCGTCTTACCTGAAGCATCTACCGTTAGTTCCCCTAATGTCTCGCCACCTGTTAATACATTAATTCTCTGCTAAGGTATCGGACATCCAATCGACAAGCTGAGCAAGGAATCTGTAGGGAGTAAATATTTTTAGTAATTGAGAAATTCTTTTCTTCCGTGTTGAGAGAGTCGGAGCAAAAGGGTTCATCTCTGAGAGTAATGTTTACCTTGTGATTGTTGGTGGTCTGCAGTCGAGAATATTACTTTAGATTCCACACTTATGTTTCTTGTTCTAATGTGTTATTTTTTCATCGTTTCGGGATGTATTTCACAATTGGAATATGGTATATCATCTATAAAATCAATTAGTCGTTTCTAAAGTTTTATTTTCTTCCGTCCCAGATTACTCACTTTTATTTCCTAAACTTCGCAATAAGTTTTGCCCGCTTGGGGAAGCAAGTTTGGACAATTTGTGGAGAGTGCGTTTGGTCTCTTGTCTAAACACACCAGTTAAGTAATAGCTAGTTTTTGTTTCGGCAGCTAAATAGGTAAACAAATATAGGAATGTTGATCTTTAATCTCTCTATTCTGGGAAGTACGGTCCTTGAGCGGTCTGGGAGTCGGGTAAAGAGAACCTGAAGAGGGGGAGGGAGGAGGAGGAAACCGTTATATGGGCATCAAACTCAGGACCTAACAGCGTAACATAGGTGGTGTTGCTTCCTCCGACACCATCTGAGAGACGAGGATATGGGAGATAAATGTTTGTTTATTTTTCCCCGTTAAAAGGACGTGTATAGTATTAACCCTGTCCGTAGGTCTAGCTCCACCCGTCTGCCTGGCCTGCCCGCACCTTCTGAAAAGGTTAATGTTACTAGTCCTACAATACCCTGACTGATTTTAACTTTAGCCAACACTTTTCTCTACATGTTCTGATTAATAGTCAAAACTTTTATCGGATTGTGACGCTGATGTCAGTATTTATACTTTTGACGAAACACACCACCAGAAGTTAACGGTAAAAGTCAAAGGGGAGCAATTTGTCCAGAATATAACATTTGTATCCATGACTGGTAAATATTTTGATGAAATATCTGATGAATATTTATTAAAACTGAAATAAACTAAATATACATGTTTATACGTTTGACAATTGTGGCTATGATAAATTACCTGTTTATTATATATTTTTTATTCATTTTTTAAGACAAGTTTCATTTATATTTTCTATTTTCATTTTATCAGAAAACTCATTGTTCCAGTTTCTCGGGTTTAAAACGCTGTCAGACGATAAATTCCGAGTGATAGCGGACTTAGCCCACACTTAACCCAGGATTTAGTGATGAAGGACCTGGGTAAGTTGAGACACGCGAGGCACTAAACTTAAAATGCCGGAATTCGATCAACTTGAACGAGTGAAAGTGAGAAGCCTTTACTTGAAATGAGAAAAAAAAGTGGTAAAGTTAGAATGGCGTGGGTAGCAGATAATTGATAATAATCTTACAGTAGTAGTTAAGAAATAATCGATAATCTTACAGCGTTTAGTGTTAACAGAAACGATAACCTTATTATATAAGTGATTTTTTGGTCATTCATGAGATGGCGTTAACACGCACGCACACACACAAACACTACAGTTTTTGTCGGAGTCGGAGATGTGGGTTACCCGCTTACCTGACGATGGTTCCTGAAGGACAAGTTACGTCGTTAGTTATTCTTTTGTTTTCATAATTGTTGAAATATAAGTATACTTTAGTGAACGTTATACCATATAGGAGAATTCTACCGCGTTAATTGAAGGTCAAAGAACAGTAAAATTGTTATTAATGACGACCAACAGAGAAATAGGTGGCAAGATTGTTTGTAGTGTAAACAGATGGTGTTGGTGAGACAAACGGGTGGTTAGGTTAGGTTAGGTGGGATTCTATCTTTATAAAGGTTAGATTATCGTCTGTTATTCTAAGTTAGGTCAAGTTAAGTGTTGGCCTTTATAAGGAAGATGGAACACTAACAGTAACCTCACGTGATGGAATAATTATTAAGTAAACATTTAGCCATTCCTTTCATTGTGACTTTATTACCCACTTCCACTTTCTCCCATTTTTATTCAGCAGTATTTTCTATTTTTCTTTTATCTTTCTTTTTTTACTCTTTCTTTCATCCTTTGTTCTCTTCCTCCTTCTTTGTCTCCTATCAATCTGTCCATCTATGTATAAAACTATATTTATTCACCTGTCTGTCACTATAAATATTCTTGCGTTTCTCTGTTATCGTTCCATTAGTTAAGAGACATTCTCTCTTTCTTTATCGATCATTCTCTCTCTGCCTTTATGTAAAAGTCAATCTCTACCCGTGGAGGAAAGAGCACGTGTACAATACCTTAATCCATCACAATACAATACAATGCAAGTGAGGAGATAGGACAAGGCTTCTCACTAGCTCAATGCTTTGGCCCTAGCGTGTGTGTGTGGGGGGGAGGGAGACTGTTGTATCTGCGTCGGCAAACTTTGGTTACGGCGCAAGTCAACCTCATTATCACTTCATTAATTTGATGCGTAGGGTAGTGGTGGTGAAGGGGGAAGGGAGATTGAAGAAGGGGGAGGGAGGCTTAAGAGGGCGGACGGGGGGGGAGGGTCTTCACGGTGCTGAGTGAGGAGGGAAGCCAGTCTACTGTTTACTTTTGTTTTGCCTCCTGTTTCTTATTTTATGGTCGGCTTTGGTGTTATTTTTGTACTCCTTATTTCTCCCGGGATTGTTTGTGATGTTAATTTGTTGTAGTATTTTGTTAAGTCTTTGTTTTGCCTTTGTTTTTGTTTTAATTCGTCGTCTTGCTCAGAGGCAATTTTTAGATGTACTTTGAAACACCTTTATGCCTCGTGTTGGTTTTAGTTGTCGTGTTTTATGGTCATCTTGCATAGAGACCATTTTTCGTTTCGTTTTGTTAAGGTTTTTTTTTTAATTTTCTATATTTTTTATATAATTATTTAAGAGTATCTTGTTGGAAGGCTGGATATTTCATCTCATTTAATTTATTTATATATATATATTTTTTTTTAATTTATGACCATCTGACTCGGAAGGGGACTTACTGTTTTCTTCTCAATTTATCCAGTTTTTCTTTCCTTATTGGTCGTGTGTCTTTGAGGGGTTTTTTTTTTTCATTTTTATCGGGATATCTTATTTTATGGTCGGTTTCTTTACGCCTTATTTTTGCATTTTTTTTTCTTGTTTTGTTTAATCCTTTACCCGTATTTTAAAGTTGTTTGGCTGGGAAAAAAAAATACATTCCAGTGATTAATGAAACTGAGAAGGCAAAAATGCATAAAGTTGTCCCCATGCTCATTATTTCACTTAAGTAGGAGTAAAAAACGGCTGTAAAACTGTAAACAATATAATCTTGCCTTCACGATGCTGTTATAATGTATTGCTGTATTTCAATAACCAAAGTCACTAATTGCGTATATTCTTATATTACTGCATTGTCAATCAAAAATGTATAATGTATAAGTAACAGGTAATGTATTAGAGATGTCGTGTTTAATGAATTCGAGGGGATTGTTGACGTGGGTTGTTCATTGTTGTTTTTGTATGTTGAGATGACTAATGCGAGCAGACAATCAAGGTCACGGGGGGACATTTATCTCTGAGACGAATATTTCATACAGTCATTAACGGAGATAATTTACTAGATATAATGGGACTGATTTTATTTTAGTTTGTTTATATTGTTATAGAATTCAAGACATTGTTTGGATTTATAAGATTGCGTCCTGTTGTATGGAGCATCTACCAATGTTTCATTTTATTCAAATTTACTTTGGGATTTTTATGAATATCTTGTCTGTTTTGGAATAATCGACTTGTCTTATTTGGTCTAGTTTGTGTATATTGTCGTATTTGTTAAAAGAAATGAATTACATTGCTGGTTATATAATTACCTTTTGCATTAAGGGATAATCCGTAATATTTATTAGTGAATTGAATTTGGTTAATATCCAAGAATAACATACCGGTTTTTTTGTACCAGTAAATGGATTTTTTTCATTTCATATATTCTTAAAAATAGTATTAATATTGTGCGGTGTTTATACCTGTCGTGTATTAATCAATCAGTGTTTCATACTATATATTGTTAAAGGTGAATCAATTTTTTCTTTTCATACATTCTTAAAAAGTGTATAAAAAAAGTCAGTATTGTAGCAGGATTAGGAAGGGTCTGTGGGAGGTTGGGAGGGAGGCAGTGTTTTGTTTTCAAGTTTGGGTGAGTTAATACACATAAGCCTCCTGACGAAGACTTATGGCAGCGTCTCGGCACTAGTCAATAGACAACTTTTCTCAGCGCTTAGTTTCGAAGTTTGGCGGGCGGGTGGCAATTTGCATATTATTTTGTTAACTAGCTATATTGTGGATGTTTGGTTGTCGGGGAAAATATATGAAGAAATACTTTACAAAATATATTTTTGTTTTATAAGGCAGAAATAACATGTAATTTTAATGACTTGCCCAAAGACACCCCCCCCCCCCATATATACAAACTAACGCGCACAAATTCGCTCAAAAACACTCCCGCTTAACACAAACACACTACTACTACTTTGCTGTCACTCGGACTCGATTATGACGATCATCCAGTTATGATACAATAATATGAGTTATTAGGGATGTCACCATCGTTAGCGAGTTCTGAGGTGACTAAGGAGGCCGATACGGTACCGAAAGGGTCGATCGCAAGTGTTGCACATGTGGAGGGATTCCTCTAGTGCTGGAGGGGCGGCAGCAGCGTCAGCGTCTTTCCGGCTTTAACGCTTGTCTGCTTCGTTATACAGTCGGACTAACTCGAAAATATTGACACCTTCTCGTTACTTCGTCGTTTTGGGGCGACGTAAAGTAATAGCTTGGCTCTGAAGAGCCCCTGATCAGTGGCCACGCATGGCACGCACCCGCTATCCTACACACACACACACACACACACACACACACACACACACACACAAAATACGTACGTTAAGATTCCTCGCCCTGACAGTTTGTGAGTTACTACTAATTGCTTGCTGGACTAAACCCATTCATATCGTAAACTTGTGAATACAAATTAATAAGACCTATTATAAATTATCAGGCAGAACTATGTGAAAGAATTTCTTAAGACTAATTGATAAGCGGTGAATTAGAAGTATCTGCTTGATAAATACTATATACGAATAAGTAGCTGATGTTCATAGTTAACCGAGTGTTTACGTTGCCGGGTACCAAAAAAAAAGTTAGGGTTTAATTTTCAGAATACAGGAACTTGTATCAACAGATCGTCCCCCCAACTTGGCCTTAAAGACAAGGTATTAATATATATAAGGTTAGATGCCAGCACAGTCTATAATCAAACAAGAGAATATAAACTCGAGTGATAATAATCTTTGTTGTGATGTAGGACGTAGGTGACGTCACTGCGGCAAGTTTTTGTTAGTGTTGATATCAATTCTGGGATAACAGGTGAGGTCTAAGGTAATTGACTGAAGTTTTATACCAGAATCTATTGTGAATAATTTTTAGTGTGTTTGATTTAGGTGTTTCAGCCGACAAGATAATTTACAACACTGTCTCTGAGGCGGACTGTAAGAGTATATGGTGTAGGAGGGAGACTAAATTATTCGTATTACATGCATGTTTGTGACTGGGGACGAGCAGCGAAAAATTTGCAAAATTTCAGGTGAAACATTTCGACTCCAGAAGCTCGGTTTACCGACATCCTGGATAATAACTGTTTATCTTTTATTATCAATTCCAGTTTGTACTTCTCGTGGGTCATCATTTTAATACTATCGAAAATTGTGTTTTTGTATGTTCGTCTGTTTTACCTGGTGTACCTTAGTTTCCGTGCAATATTTTCAGACGGTGAATGGAACTCAACCAAAATCTGGTACATAAGCGAGTCATCCTCAAGTATTAGTGAATGAACAGTTAAGGTTCCTGTACTTAGATCTGCCACACTTCACACTCAGCCTTGTGCTGTGGTGTAAGGTGTTTGTCGTTCTCTCCACTTCTCAATGACACACCAACAAAACATCCTTATACGTAAATACACTATCTATTCGTCATTCGACATGTCAACTTTACCTGTAATATAACTACACGACCAGTGATGGAATAATTCCATAAGAGCTTTGCGAAATGGCATTTTAAACAAGACTGGGAATCGCTTTACCTGTTTCCATCAGCCTGGGACTCAACACCACTGAGTCAGGCAGCGCTTTGCTCCTCCCATGAGCTTCGAAAACCGATTAAGCGTTATGATTGTTTAACCCGAGGAGGACAGCAGGTCACAATAATGCCAATTGATGCTTATAGATAATACTGATGTATACAGTGATATTATTGTACTTTTGGAATAAGGGAAAGCAGGTATGATCGTATATGATCAGAGAGGATAGTCGAGTAGTCCGCCATTATGATCAGTAGCTGGACCACCATCATCATTCACGTCACGAGACTCCGTATTAAGAAACTCTGAACATTTCCCAGAAGCTTTTGTGGTCCCCAGGAAACAGGGCTGTCACCCCTGTCGTGTAAAATATATACCGCTACAACATAAGTCAAACCTGCGCGGTGGCCCCGACCAGTCTTAGTAGAGTAGAGCCAACTGGTGAAGCACCCCACAATATTAACACCACACAATGAGCTCCACTATACTCCACCGGCTGTAGCTGTGACATACATATGTGTGAGGTTTCATTATTTCAGTCTCATGTAAACACAATCGCCAGTTTGACGAATGGTAACTAAGCAACGATAAACTCAGAGAAACGCATTATATTATGTGTAGTTGTTGAAATAGTTAGGGGAGTTGGTAATGAACATTTCACGAGTGGAAGAGGTGAATGGAGCAGCTGTGTGGAACGAGTAGGTAGTGGATGAAACGAGTGGATAGGAAGTGAAAAATGTGAATGAATAGAACAAATGTGTGACACGTGACTGGAGTAGTAAGTGGGTAGGGTAAGTGGATGAGAAGAGAAACTGTTGCTTCTTTTGTGAAATACTTTGGGGCAGGAGTGAGAAGTTAGCGAGGGGAATGGATGGGTAGTGGACGTGATGTGTAGATGAGGGGAGGACCTCGTCAGAAGAATGTGTGTTCGCTGTAAGGAGGCGTGAGGGAGGCAACAAATGGGTGACGAATTCCAAAGACTAGAACAATACCATCCTAACAACGTCCCCGGCGATGTCTCGTAGAAATGAAGAGGGTTTTTAAGACTACCACCTTCTTGATGGTGAATAGTGATGAGAATGAAGATGATGACGAAAATGATTAAGAGAACAGCACTAATTGTGACGCTATTTTTATGATATTTTTTCTATTATGGGAATTGTCATTACGGTAAAGAATCAAATGATATATTGTTTGTGATTTAGGAGAAACCAATAATTCGTGAATTATATCAGTGATGAGTCCTACTGGAGGGACCTGGAAAATAAACAAATCACAGGGGCACCAGATAAATTAAGAAGAAATTTGACCGTGAAGTATGCAAGAGAAACACACGTAACAGGACGTCCTGTCGTAAAAATCTCACAATTTTGAGCGAAACTGTTGTATGCTATTGACTGTGTAGCCCAACTGATGCAACGCCACGAGCAGCAGGACAATTTTTATCGTCAAATAAATTTTCCTGTGGGAGCGATGTTGTTGATGGCGACCACCACAAGTAATACAGATGAATGTTAATATTAAAAAAGGAGCTGATATCACATACTAAACGTTTGAGCAGATAACTGAATATCACAGCTAATAAAATAATTGATAAAGGTAAAAAGTTATATTATTAACAAAAACAAGTATCTCACTTTACATGACGCCACAAACAACACACAATATGACTGAGGTTTAGCGGGACGACCTTATCATAACACGGATTAAATAGTTGTCTCCCATGACGTCACTACAGGATGTTATTGACAATGCAACACACTAGTTGACGTCATTGTCTAAATCTCTCTGGGTGATCTACACGTGAGGAGTAAACACGGTGTTCGGAGGTCTTCTCTTAGCGTGTCGGGAGTACTTGTTTTATCTTTTCATTAAGTGAAAGGAACGATAGAATAAAATAAAGTTAAAATGAAAGTAATTAACTTACAATCCAAATAAAAACGGGGAAATAATAAGTGTACACAAACCTATCTTGCTGTATGATGAATAGTGTGGTGATGAATATAGTGGTGGTGATGGTGATGGTAAGGGCAAATTAATATATCATAACTTGCAACTGTTGTTTACACCTGCTGCAAATCTGTATCCCTGATTTCTCTTTAAATCTCACGAAATTTAGGACCCCAACTTATTTAACCTGATAGTAAACCCCTTCACTACGAGGACGCCACTTTTAATACCTGACCTGACCTGACCTGACCTAACCTAACCACGTCTACCCTACCTGATGCTAACCTACCTTACTTTACCCTAACCAAACCAAACCAAGCCAAGCCAAACTTACCGTACCCTACCTTGACCCAATCTAACCTAAGCCCCCCCCCCCCCGTTCAGGTAGTATTAAGGTATGTAATCAGGTGAAATAAACTAGGGTGCCTAATCTCCAGGTGTTCCTTTTCTCTTATTCTTCATATACGAGAACTATGAAAATACGAGGTTTTAGAATCTTGGGGGAACGTCAGTCAGGTTCCTGTTGGTGTATGGGATATAAACATTTCATCGTCTGCCGTGGGAAGCTCTTGACCGAAGCAGGAAATAGAAGTGGTTTATCTCACCTTGGGGGCGTGCAAGAAGGTGTGTGTGTGTGTGGCTCAGGAGTAAGTACAGCTCTGATGATTAAACAACCTAACCTAACCCCAAATAGCGTTAAGGAGGTTAATCATCAGGTGTAATAAGCTGGGGTGGGTAATCTAAATGTGATCCAAACTCAAATATTATCCTTTTTTGGTTAGGTAAATATTGTTATGTTTGGATGTGTTATTAAGTTTTGTGAATCCTCTTTTTGTCTTATTGGTTCATCGTAAGCCTTCTGATTACTCAAACCAACCATCCTTTTCCTTGGATTCCCCCAGCACCCTCTACCCGCTCACCCAACGACCTCCTCACTGCACCCACAGGCTCACGTGTTAGCAACTCATCACTCGCACAGCTGATGATCAATTGCTAGTCATCCTTGTCATTATAGCTCGGGAGGTACGGTCACGGTCAAAAGTCCTGTTGCTTCACGAACCTCGAGATTCAGACTCGTGAACCGGAAGCAGTAGACACTGATGCACTATTCTGTCCAAGGATGCTTTGGATTCACTAGCCTGAATCTTGGGGTTCGTGAAGCAGCAGGAGAGGCGTCAGGACTCTTGACCGTGACTGTACAGTACCTTCAATCACGGTAAGATCTGCTTACAACAAGGTAACCATTTTTGTGCTAGTAAATTGTTTCTTACAGAAGGTTTGTTTTAGCTTATTTTATTTGTTTATCTTTAAAGCTGCCCATGCATTTTTTTTGTCAACTATTTACGTTTTATAAAACTTCCATATGTTCACGGTGATGAGGACTGTTGTCAGTTTTCCTGGAGCCTCCGTGACCAAATCCAGTCAACATTTATAAGTCTTATCACAGATCTGACCTTCACTTTCATCCTCGCTCGCCTGCACGTCCTTCGCTCAGTAATCTAAACTTGATATGTATCGTTCTCGTAAATGTAAAAACGAGTTTGTTGTGTAAATTATATACTTACATGAGCGTTAAGAATGTAATTACTGCCAGCAGTAAGAGATAAAATGATAACTAAAACAGCAAGATTAAAAGCACTCTGGCGGCATATAGCTCTTGTACATGTATAATGTATTGTAACAAATTAGATGATAAATTATTACCTGGCGCTTTGCTACAAATTCCGAACAATTTTGTTCACTCGAAAAAACAACAAAACTAAAACCTCTTTTACTGGTACAGTACACAGTAATTTCTAACCAAATCGAAAAGTTAAAATTACACAACCGCGAGGCCTTAATCGAGACCTCATCAGGAGGATGTTATTGGTCGTTTTGGAATTAATAAACCAACAGGATTCACGTCAAGGAATGGCTGGGCATGCAAGTAACCAACCTTCCGTCTCCCCGGAAGATTAACTACCAGCCCTCAACGTCGTCGACGACAGTATTATTAACTCGTACATGTTTGTACCTTCTAACGAGGTGTGGCAACGTTATGCTGAAGCCGTAAGTGAGTTGACGAGTAATTTTCCCAAGTTTAATTCTCTCATTCAATAGCACACCTCGATATAGTCGTACGCAATGAACCGAGAGCATTCCTTTTCACTTTATGGAACGTGTCCCCCAAAACTAATCCCTATAAGCGATGCCCAATCGAAAGCCAATACACACCCTAAACGTTAGCAATTTCAGTGTGCAGTGCTGCAACACACAGCTCTCAATGACCACAGACCAACTACTGCAGCCCAGACACACGCTTGACCCCCCCCTCCCTCTTAGTCCTCGAATACTGTCTAGTGCCCCCCTCACCTTGTTGCATTTGTCACCTGTTACTCTTAAGTGTAAACTTTAATATATATATATATATATATATATATATATATATATATATATATATATATATATATATATATATATTGCATGTATATTTTGTAAAATTGGTAGAGATTCAGATTACAGGCATAGCTGTAGGCTAATTCGGTGTTAATGTGTCCAAAGTAACAATTATCATTTAAACTGAATTGTAAGGAATTGGTCTTCATCGACTAGTCTTCCAAGATTAAAAAGAAATCTTTACAGAACTGGTGCTGCGCCTTGTTCGACTTGTAAAATTTTCACTTCATATTTTTTATCCTTCATTTTTTTTAGGAGTCTGTGAACTCCTCAGGTTTGGTATTACAAACACTGTATTTTATATACTCATAGAAGCTAATTGTATAGCAGAAACTTGAAAGGAAATTAATTTTAAAACGCTCCACAAAAACTACTTTACCTAAAATTAAAAGTAGGTCTCGTGAGCCTCACAACCGACGGCGGACTGTGCGGCTACAGCATGCCCGGCAATGCTCTCGACAGCCTTCACTTTCCTCAACTGTAAAGTTAGGTGACCATCCCCAACTGGTGAATTGAGGATACATAAGCGCAAACCAGTATTACTATTACGGTATTACTATTCAAGTTTAAAGATCGACTATACCAGTACTATATTATATACTGCAAAGACATTAAGTACTACATCTTGGGGAGTTGGTGGTACAACGATTGCGCTCTTGCCTCTCATACGGAGTCCCAGGTACGGTCTTCAGGTCGTATATGAGAAGGATGTTACCCAGTGTGGCCCTTCCAACATTCTCAGGTTTTCTCTAATATTAACACTGCACAATGAAGGGCAGACCGACCACCCGACCTGTTAGTGTGCCGACAAGTGGTGTAGATAATTAAGTGTTTCTTCATTCTAGTGGTCACCTTTACAGCTGTCAGTGTGTGTGCTGGGCTTGTTATACACAACGAATTAATTTGCTGTCTAGATCTGTTAAGCTCGCATCAACCCTCTTGACTCCGTTACAGAATTATGTCCGAAGGGAAATGTAACTTAGCGTGTTGAATCAATAACCATTTAATCTCCTTTGTTACTTATTTCAAGTCCTCCCTCTCTTCCTTCCCACGCATTACTCTTAAGTTCAGAGACAACAACAGAACCTTCATAAGAATATAACTAACTTTATATAGAAATTTTGCACTTTCAAACTGCTCTCTGAACTGCTTGAAAAAAAACACATTCTAAACCGATCAAAAAGTAATTCACCGAAGTATTGAATATTGGCTAATTAACTCAGTCATTTAATTTAAGTATAAAAGAATAGGAAAATAACAATTATCAACCAGTAATATGATCTGCATCTCATTTCTAGGTCGAGGTTTGTCTGATTTTTCATTATCAGATGAAGAAACTACAAAGGCGTTCTTACATTATTCATTTATTTTTTCTTGACAGGAATTATTTTTTAACTTCAAAACACAGTATTTCTATGTACTGTTTATGGCGAGTGTTTCCAACCCTCTAATTCATTCTAGTTGTAGAAATAAGACTGAAACCAGCCACGGTTAGCTTCTAGTTTGTGAGTATGAGTCCACGTATTGTCTGGACTGGTGAGTTACTGGTGCAGGCAGAGTGTTGTAGGCCCGGTGCTGTAATGTGAGAGATGTGATAAAAATATAAGATAAAGCAGAGTTAAAAAAAAGAGAGGGAAGAGCAATGTTTCATAATAGTTTTCTGGGAACAACTGAAGTTAAGAGTAGGATGACAAGTGCAATAACGCGAAATAGACGAGCGATGAATGTATTTCTGTAGCAGTGTGATGATGTTGATGATGTGTAGAGCTACATTGTTCAAGACACCTACATAACGATTGTAACTCCCACAAGGTAACATCGAGGTAGCTACTCTACAGTAATCTTAACCCAATATCTTAGGAACCGATCCAGAAATTGTCTGTAACTCAAGATAGTCTCTTAACACGCCCTCACTCTACCACGAGAGAGAGAAAAAACTATTCCATTTCCAATAATCTTAAATTTTCAACGTTGATCCGTGAAATAATACACTGTAACAGAGGACAGACTTGACCTATCGTACCATCTTAATTTACCAGTTAGTTCCTGATTGGCCATGGATATATAGGACCCACACCTCTTATATAAAAAATAACCCCCGTCTAGAATCACCACTATAGGTCATACCACCCCTGAGTTATTGGAGGTATAAAAAAGTGTATTGATTAAGGTTGAGCCATTTGGGATTCGGTTTTAATAATCTAAAATTAATAACAATCGAATTTATCAAAGGTGAGGTTTGGTTAGGTTAGGTTAGGTTAGGTTAGGTTACCTTTTATATGAGGCGAGGCTTCAACTCCAAACCCCGAACAATGGCTGGGAGAGTCATGATAGTCAGTTGGTATCGAACACTTTTTACAAAGGAATATTGGAGTAACGTTTGGTGTGTACAACGCATATGTGATTCTTGTACCAGCTGGTCGGCTTCTGGGCCTTTTTATACCCTAGTTCCTGCGTCCAAACTGTGAATTTGGTGATGATGAAAGACGATTCTCGTTATGCTAATTCAACTTACAAACAAAAAGTCATAAACAAAATAATAATGTGTGGTAAACTTTATGAATAATGCAAATTCACAATGAGATTAACTTAATAAATTGAGAATAAAACTAAAAGTGACTGTGGGCAGCTGTAACAAGATCAAAAGAAAGTCAAAGTTGTAACACAAGAGGACTAAAAGAGAGAGAGCTATAGGATCTACTCATGGAGACTAACTGGGTGTGTTGATGTTGGCAGAACACGTCTGTACGATACACTCAAGGGAAAAAAATATAGCAGGAAGAAAGTCACAGGAAAAAGTAAGTCACCTAACCTAACCTTAAATATGACTATTTTTCTGTAACTTTTTCCTAGTAACTTTTTAGCGGTCACTAAAATAAATACGCAGAAAACGAACCTAACCTAACCAGTACTGAACAGAAAGTAAGATTGAGAGGATTGAAGGAGGAACAGTGTAATAATGAGGAGCAGCTCAGTGTGGGGAGTAGACTTGGCAGAGAGACTCCCAGCAACGTGTCTGTAACATTAATGAAGTGAAACCATCAACACAAAACGACAACATTACAACGAAAGATTTTTACCTCAACACATTATAGATTTTATTGATTTTATACTGAAATTAGATGAGTTAGATTGTCGTGATAGGCAGGTAAAAACTCCCGTGAATATAGTAAAGAATAGAACCATAGTTAGGGATCATGAAGAGAGTTACTGAAGACCAGTGCCGTAGTGGAAGTGTTGACAGGTTATAGTTGAGAGGTGTTACGGCGTTGAAACAAACAAGTTCATTCACCCCAAACTGTAAATTACATCATACAATTGACATCAACAGTTGAATATAATAGAATAGTTTGGATTTTTGAGACGTTAATGTGATGTACTTAGATGTGTGATGTCATAAGAGGAACATTACTGAACACGACAATATTTGGCAACATAACTTAACCAGCGTTCATTATGTTCTTTTTATTTGTAGTCAGATGAGTTTCATAGGTCGATATGAATAGATTGTAGTGTTAATAGAGAATTTGAGGGAGCAGAGATAGCGGTGTGAACTCTCCCGTCTAAGATCAGCTGAGGCAGGTCGATGGTCGCTAATCCAGACCCTAACTACTGATAGAAGGAAGTCTCCCCCCCCATCCAATGAGAAGCAGTGTGGTAGTCATTAAGAAAGGCTCAGGTTGTGGTCACGATAAACTAAACCATTTGATAAAGATAAGTTGTCATATGAGTGAGCTCGTATATTTCAAAGTGGTTGTAAACAAATAAGGTGACGCCAGTATATATAAATGCTGTTGTCCAGTCAGCATATCGAGGTCTTATTTCATAGTAAGTTTTCAGTGGTATTTACTTCCTGGATTATAAACGTAATTATGCTTACACTAATTACATACTAAATTAATAAAAAAAATAACTGCAATCATTTGGAGAGTGTGATTGCATGGAGAGATTAATAAACTCCTAATAATTAAAAGTACAAAATATCAAACCATAGATACAGTTTATCCCACTTTTTCCAGATAAGTAAGAAAACAGACTAAACTTGACTAAATATTTAACTGCTGGTGACTAGAGGAGGTCCTGGATTTGTGCCCTTAAAGACCTTAGATGTTGAAGTGTATATACATTATAACATCTCGGGGAAACTAATGAGTGAAACCGCAGAAGGTGGTCTACCGTGGAGGCTGGTGGAGTCGTCAGGAAGGGGGGTGGGGTGGAGGAGGATAAAAGTCTTCCCCATAAAAAAAGTGGTGAAGCTTTTTCAAGGAGGTGGTCTTGTAATTAGATTCAATTGTCATTAAATGCAAATGCGGCAGTATTGTGGTTTATTTACCAGCCTGGCGGGTTTATTATCTGTTATTCTTATAAAAGTTTCCTTACTAATATATCAAGTGGAAAAAAAATATATAAATATATATTGCTTGAATGCTTGAAATTAGAAATAAATTTAAAGCCAATATTTGCCCATGCAACTGGAAATTGGGTTATGAAAACCAGATGAGTGAACACAGGAAATTAGTCTGAATTATTAATATGAAACGTATGAATTTTTGAACCATGTGTGTCATATATGTCGACCGTCAAAAGATGTGACGATTAGGAAAATCAAATGTCCGAACAGTAAAGGATATATTACTTCAAGAGACGAAAGATGATACACGAAATATTAAAGATGTTTCTGAAATATTAAGGGACAAATGGAGAAAAAAATGGTACCTCGGCAGTTTTTGTGTGAATAAAAACATCGTAGAACTCAGAAATAAAGTAAATTTGGCTGCTAACATGAATGTACATGCTGTTTCAAATCAACATCTCATTAGTGTGAATACTTCATCAACTTTATTCAAATACTGAAATAAATTTACACTTGGGAGCAATGACCATAAATAAACATATGACAAATTATACAAAGAAAAAGGAAAATAGGCTAAAGAGAGGCATTAATAACAAGAGTTTATAGCTGACAGAGATAAAAAGAGCAATTAATAGAGGAGTTGAGCAGCGCCCTGGCAGATAAATCAGGCACCGCGCCACCTCCTCGCCGTCTCGTCCTGTAATTGAAGCTACCAAGAGCAGGGGGAAAAAAAAGTGTAATTTAGCCCAGCTGTGTTGATATCAGAGGACCAGGAAGCGTGAGGACGGACACTGGCCAGTAGGAGGGAGGTCTTAATGGCTTTTCTCGTCTGCGATGATACGGCGCTGTTCTCTCTCCTACGTGGGTGCTGTTGATTAGTGGCTGCGATGGTCCGGGCGAAGTTGAGGAGGAGGTTATAGAGGCAACTATACTCGTATCGCACATAAGACTTGTTGTTGTCTGTTCTGGAGGTGAGACAGCCACAAGTATTAAGGTGACGGACGGACGGAGGGAGGGAGGGAGGGAGGGAGGGAGAAGGAAAGGGGGTAGAGGAGTAACGTTACTTCACGGTGGCATAAAAGATTCTTGTTATTTAGGTTAAGAGAGAGAGAGAGAGAGTGAGAGCTGGTGTAGTCTATATAGCAGTGTTCCGTGTTCGCTCATTATACTGCCGCTACACACGACAACAGCTTACACGTGAATATTTTGGTATGGTGAGATTAGTGTGTTGTGTGATGGAGAGGTTTTCTTTATTTTGATCTCTGTATCTTTTATTTTCTTGAATTATAACACGAGTCGTACCTCCACGAGTCATACCTCTACATGAAGTAAGTATCTTATTGTGTAGTGGAACATCTTCTTCAACACTTCCTTTACGAGGGACATTGATAATAATCCCAGATTTTCTAGACCATCACTGAGCTTCACCCAACTATTATTGTCTCAGAGATTTCATAATATCACTGTGGCCGCATCCAATTCTAAATCCCGCCCCTCTCTCTCTCTCTCTCTCTTTTCCTCTCTCTCTCTCTCTCTCTTTCTCTCTCTCTCTTTCCCTCTCTCCCCCCCTCTCTCGTTGCTTCCCTGATCGAGGTGATGTGTTATTTGTGGTTTCCTCCTCCTTTGTCCTCTCCTTATTCACTGCGCACGTCATTCACTCGCTCGGTAATCGTGGCCTAAATGTTGGTACAGACGGCGTAAGAGTTGACCTTGTGTCGTTTATTTTGCTTTTTGTTTTGTTTAGATTTTGTTAGAGGCACCGAGGATGAAAACAGGAGATACCTATTTTAGTGAATATACTGCTATTATTATTATTATTATTATTATTATTATTATTATACTTCATCCCTCTTCCACGGTGTTTCTGTTCTGCATTACTTAATAATTGTCTTACCTAAATTGTTGTCTAATTTTCAGTTCGTGTTTTTCTTTTCACTTTTGGCTGGTAATTTTGTTGTTTCACTTCACGTTGTTCTAAACTCTCTCTCTCTCATGCCTGATTATTCTTTATTCCTCCAATTATCATTTACAGAAGTAATTAACAATAATGCCCCCATTGTTCTTACTCTTAAAGCTAACTCACTCGTCCATATAAACCCATTCGTTTAAGCTTCTTACGAGATTAAATATCGGTCTATAATAGCTATCTACTTTTGTCTTATAGATCTATTATCCTCTTATAAGAGCCTGTCAGTACTCTTCCGCAAGGTTCTTATTTGTTAAAGAACAGGTCAAGTAATTCAGGTAACATTGTGTGTTGATTTTAGTTTGGCAAAGTAATGATGATGACCACTTCTAACATTGTAATATTTTTCCTTCTCTTTTCAGATTATGGATTTCTGACACCCACTGCTCACGAGGAAAGTGTTGAAGTCTTTGTTTTGAGCTGAGGTGATAACGACTGAAGTTATCGGTCTGACGGCTTGGCAAGGTCTTGGCGTGACGGCTTGGCAAGGTCTTGACGTGACGGCTTGGCAAGGTCTTGACGTGACGGCTTGGCAAGGTCTTGACGTGACGGCTTGGCAAGGTCTTGACGTGACGGCTTGGCAAGGTCTTGACGTGACGGCTGGGCAAGGTCTTGACGTGACGGCTGGGCAAGGTCTTGACGTGACGGCTGGGCAAGGTCTTGACGTGACGGCTGGGCAAGGTCTTGACGTGACGGCTGGGCAAGGTCTTGACGTGACGGCTGGGCAAGGTCTTGACGTGACGGCTGGGCAAGGTCTTGACGTGACGGCTTGCCAAGATCTTTGGTGCTCCAAGCTCCTATGCCAGTGAGCTTAACTCAACATCACCAGAAAAAAATAAACTAAACTAAACTGAAAAATTGTTGCAAAGACCCACGATTAATAATCTATCAGTAAACCATTGTGCACGATCTTAGCTGAGTTAATTCATCTTAAATTGGTTTCATTGTTGTAAATTAACGTTGATAAAATCTGCTCCCAACGGTGATTGTTCCACCATCAATACTTTTGGACTTGACAAAAGACGAAGAACAGTGTTGTTTTGTGCTTGGATTTTCATGAAAGTTTATATTTAAATACCGAGATTAATTAGTTTTAAACCATAAAGACAGCGAACATAATAGTGCCCATAGTGAGATACTGAACGAGCTATAAGACACAAAAGGGAAACAAAAATAAGTGAAATAGTTCTTAGGTGGAACGTTTCAAGTGTTTGTTCAAAACCCTGATAATAAAAGTGAAAGAAACGAGATAGAAGTGTGGTAAAGACAGGAGAGGAAGGAAGGTAGCCAGTCCGCTCCAACAGTGTTCATTACCCGGAGTGCTTGCTTTGGTCAAGGTATGGTCCAGCTTCTATATAGATGATCACTACCACCACCACTACTGCCACCACTTCTGCCACCGCCATTACTACCATGAAGCTCCTCACGTCCCTTACCTCTACCCAGGCAGTCCCGGCGCTGCTGCTGTTCCTCTCGGCTCTCTTAGGTAAGTCCAATACAGATAAAGGAATTTAGTCTAGAGCGGATTTAGTGGTGGTGAGAGTTTGCTGATCCAGTTTTACTCACCTTGTCAACAATGGAATTTATTCGCTGGAGAGGAAATTATTCTGTTTATTTTACACTTATATCAATAGGTGTAATATATATATTTATCAAGGTGAGTTATAGGGATATACTCTGTTAGTTTGGTATTTTTCTTGTGGATGACTCGATGTTATTGCATTTTTATTTTTATATCTCAAAAAACACACACACACACACACACACACACACACTTACTTGTTTTTCTTCTCATTTATCTATTCTCATTCTTTTTATTTTTCTCCCTACTACCTAATCATTCTGTCATTTACATTATAGTTATTCTTTATCTATACACGCTCTGTTTCCCAGACTCTGCCAAAACAGTCGCCAATCTATTGTTTCCAGTCCATTAATGTTAACACTTTATCCACCTCACACTTCTTGCCTCACTTACACCTTTGTCTCGTATCGTATCTACTTGGTTCTTGTTTTTTTTAAGTCAATTCGGCCATTTTGATGAAATAATCTAATGGGATTTTTTTCCCGTATGATTTCCTTTGTGTGCGTCTGCCGTCTGACGAGAGGACACGGTGTTTAGATTCTTCAGCCAACATTGTTTCTCGGGGATAAAGTTAGAAAGGTCAAGGTCACAGCTGAAACAACAACAAACACCAGTCGACGTGGGTTGATTTCTCGCTCGAGTGCGGTGTGATTCTGTCTGTCATCATTGGTATAGTAATACTGTAAGTGTAAAGCTCCCCTGTAATGCTGAGTTAAGTTACAGAACATATTGTAGACTTCTCGTGTTCCGTGTCTTTCTCTTTTCAGGTTCATCGTCTACCTTGTATGGTTCACGGGAGAACTACTTGTATTCAGATTTTCTGATCAAACTTCGGGAAAGATGAAGTTTTAGAGATTGATTCTGTGTTATATATAATGTACAGTAGAGGCTCCGGGCTGGTAATGTGCGTGTCCCCAATACAATTTGACTCACTGAATAATTTACTCGTAGATGACCCATATTCCCGTCCACCACTCACTCTCCACACATACCTTCCTTCCACCACCCCCCTCCACACACCATCCACACCCACCAACGCCTTCCACACCTGCTAACGCCCTCCACACCTGTCAACATCCTCCACACCTGCCAACGCCCTCCACCACCCCCACACCCTCCACCACCCCCACACCTCCACCACCCCCTCCACCACCCCCACCACCCCCTCCACCACCCCCCACCACCCCCTCCACCACCCCCCACACCCCCCACCACCTTCCACACCCTCCACCACGTTCCACACCCTCTACTCCCCTCTCCTAATCCGTCAGTATCCTCGAAACATTCTTGGCAAGTTTACCTACTTGAAAAAAAACTTCCACATTACTTGAAACACAACAATGGCAACTCCCACCCTCACACTACCACATCCACCACTCGTACCTCCACCACCTCTCCCAACACCCTTACCACCCACCACCACTCTCTCCCCTTCATCATTACCACCAACACTTTTACCACCACTCACCACCACCCTATTTCCCTCACCATTACCACTCATCACCGCCTCTGTCTCCTTCACCATTACCACCAACACCTTCACCACCACTCTCACCACCACGACCCAAAATAACAGAAAATAGAGAAACACTATACTCTGTTTTACATTGTCTTAGGCAGTGGCACAGGAAGACCGTAATTCCGGCATAAGCCCTCGCCTTTATTTAAAAATCCCTCGGGAGAAAACCAAATTGCTGTTTGCAAAAATGTTCAGATCATGAGGCTGAGGAAGTTCCCTGTTGTTTTATTATGGTTGTTACGCGCTAGAAATATCCTCGTGTAAGTTTGCTGCATAAAACACTTGAAGGGAAGAAATAAGTGTTGGGGAGGAACGTCACAGTAACGATGTATTCCCCGGCGGATAAACAAAGCCAATTTGGTTGATAACATTGACAGATCTGGCGCGTAAAATTTCACGAACGAGGAAGAAAACGCGAGTAAGTGAAGCTGACAAGAGGAAGTGTGTGAGTGAGGGAAAAGTTGTGTAATACAGAGATGAATGGATGATTTATTGTAGTATACATCTCCACACACAGATAGGTTAAGTGGTTAAATATAGGAAATAATAACAGTTGCGCGAGTGATAAAAAACACAAACAAATGAAAAAATAAAAATATTAATAAACATAAATGAATAACCCGATAACGAATGGATATTACATTGATAAAAAATAAATAAATAGACACGACAATAGAAGAGAATTAATGAATATATAAATAAATTCAAACGCTGCAACAAGGCCTCTGATATACATTCTTTTTGGAGTGAAACAAAACAAAGGGGAAATAACGCGCTGTGACTTTGCATGCAAATGTCTTTTCTTTCTGAACATACACGAAGCTAGTGGTGGGTCGCGCCTCAAGCCTGTGGGCTACTGGTCATATTTCATCCCTTGGAAATATTGGCGAGATATTCCAGGAAAAAGTGCTGCTGTTGTGTACATATCATTAATATCTGTAAAATGATGAGATTCAGAAAACATATATATATACAATTTTTTTTTTTTTGCAATAGGTGAATAGTCTTACATGCACCCACATTTTGATACATACATCAGCACACACGCCCACGCTAATACACACACACACACACACACCCAACAGCCTAGTTCTAGCACGTTATAAGTTACAAGCACAGGTAGGAGTGTGTGTGTGAGTGAACGGTAGTATTTTACGAATGCTCGTATATGAGTGCATGTATGTGAGTGCTTGAGTGCTTGTTTATGTGTGAGACATCCACCTCTCCTCTCCTTGCCTGCCTTTATTGTTCTACATTATAATTACAGTTATTGCAGCCTGGTGTATCCTACTGCTCTGCCAGGTCGAGTTTGTTCGTGTTGTTACTATTTCTTTCGCTGTGCTTTTATCTTGTTTTTATTGTATGTTTATCTAATTTCTGAACTGTTCCCATATTCAGTGTTTTGCTTTGGTTCGTGTCTGTAAATTTTAAGTTCTTTATTGTTATTGTCTGTCTTTTACGTTCAATATGTTTTTACGTTTTATTTTGCTGTTGTCTAGTACTGTATATGCGGTTAAAGATTTTAGTTGCTGAAGTAGATAAATTGAAAGACTTTACCTGCTTGTTAACAGTGACTTATATATATTACGTGTGTGAAGTATGGGTCGTGGTATTCCTGTTATACTTCTTCCTCTTCCTCCTCCTCCCTCTTCCTCCTCCTCCTCCTCCTCCTCCCTCGTCCTTCTTTCTTCTTCTACCCATTTTCCTTCTTCTGTTGTATCCTCTCCCTCTTTTTCTTTTTCCCTCTCATGTAATTTCTTCTTCTCATCCCCCCCTTCCCTTTTTTACCTCACGCCTCATACATCTCCTTCCCCTATTCTACTGTTTCTCTCGTACCCACATTTTTCCCCCTTTTTGCCTCATCCATTGTCATTTTTTTTCTCTGTTCTCTTGTGTTCTTACCTTCATCTGCCTCTTTCCGCCTCCTTGTCTCTCCTTTCTCCCCTGCTTTCTCCTTTTTTTTTTGTTCTTTTAATTTTCTGCGTCCCTATTTCCTCCCTTCTCCTGTTCTACTTTACTCTCAGTTCCCACCCCTTCTTTTTCTATCATCTGCACCCCTTCCATGTTCCATCCCTTACTTCCGCCACTCTTCTTCTCCACAGCTTTCTCCCCTGCTCCTCTCTCTCTCTCCCTCCCCCCTCCCATTTTCCTCTCTGTCCTCCTCCCCCTGTCCTCCCCTCCTCCCCTCCTTGGCCTTCCTTCTTCCCCAGGCGCCCACCACAAAACCTCTTCTCACCCAGGTCATGTTGGGCAAGATCAGCTGCTGTCGGGCGGAACTCTCGGCGTTAAATTATATAACAAAAGGCCGGAGAGCCCGCATGGCGTGTTATCAAGGAGTTATCACGACCCGCGCCACAGTCTGGGGAGAAGCCCGATGGACTCACAAAATTATTCTGGCTGATAAGAGGATGAGACTCGACTATAATGTAATAACGTTACATTATCCTGCTTGAGAATTCTTATTTTATTTTGGTAGCGCACTGGCCGAGCTCGTGTGTGTGTGTCAGGGCGGGACTAGAAGAGCGGGGGGGGGTGTACCCTGAGGACGTCGAGAGAAGCTGGTTTGAGTGACAGGTTTAGTCCATGTTGACATTATTGGTTTAGAAAAGTAGGTTCGTGCAGATCGACGGTCGACATCCGTAGAGAGAACGTTCACTGAAGAATTTGGATGATTTTTCCCCCACCTCTTACCCCCGCCGTGTGCAGTTCTGTATCTTCCAAGAAAAAACAAAGAAGGGGAGGGAATCACGCGGAATAAAAATGAACCCCATAGGCCTAACGTATCGCGTGAACAGAAGACACTGGCGGTAACATCTTAATACAGACAAACCGACAAGAGTAACAAACATCATAGTGTTGTGTTGTTCGCATCTAGATTCATTAATAATGTGTCCCGGATAACCGTATCTACAGCACTCTCTAATATTAACTCTGTCCTGGAGGTTATAGTTTGCGTACGATGAATGAAGCCACACCAGGTCACGAGAGAGGAGAGGGAGGTAGCAGAGTATTTGGTGAGCTGCTGCAATAGTTCTTGAGCCTCAGTATAAGGTTACCTTCAGTATTAGGTGAGCTGTTTCAGTATTAGGTGAGCTGCTTCAGTATTAGTTGAGCTCTTCAGTTTTAGGTGAGTTTCAGAAGGCTATTAGGTGAGCTTCATTATTGAGCGAGTTGTCCTGGTATTAGATGAGCTCTCTTCTTACGCGAAGTATAAGCTAAGCTCCCCAAATATAAGTCGAGCTTTCCTAATACAAACTGAGCTACCCGAGTATAAGTTGAGTTCCCCTAATACAGACTGAGCTCCCTCTAGTATAAACTGAGCTCTCCTATTTAACCTGGGCGCTCCTAGTAGAAGCTGAGCTCTCCTAATACAGGCAGAGCTCCCTCTAGTATAAACTGAACTCTCCTATTTAAGCTGAGCCCCCGTATTGCGAGAGGAACTTCAGTGCTGCAGGTGGAGTTACCCAGGAACAATATTGAACGTGCAAGAGCCGCATGAGACCTCCTGGGTGGTACTAAGTCAAATTGATATCCTTGTTGTGACTCCCATCTCTCACCCCCTCCCCCACCATCTTCGTCTGTTGGCTCTCAGGTCTCCGCGGCTCATATCTCGAGTCAGGCTGGTTCTTGCTTCAGGTTAGGCTGGTTCTTGCTTCAGGTCAGGCTGGCGGTTCATGCCATAAATGCATATATCTCCCCTACATACATAATATCAGCTGAATATTGTTACTGGAGTATCGTATTTGTCAAACATTTTTCTTTGTGTTGACCTACAATTGATGTCTCGTGGCACAGAAATAAAATTGTGTTAGTTCAGTCTCTCTCTCTCTCTCTCTCTCTCTCTCTCTCTCTCTGTAAATAGTGTTAAAACAGTGGTAGAAAGAGGTGTATGGCAGTGCGCCTCGCCTCACCATTCCTCTCAAATATTCACCACCAAGATAATGGCTTGTGAGACCTTCAGCTCCCTCGACAACACTAACGCCTCAATAACCCCAGTTGTATTACCACTCCACCTCGCGACCCGCTTTTGCTCTACCTAATTTTGACTTCTTTGGAGTGACAATGAATAAATGAATAATTGAAGAGGTAAATAAATAGATTGATTTTTCTGTTTTAGTTATTTGTGGTGTTCGTGTTTCTATATACGTGTTGTGCCCGACACCTCCAGAGCTCATATATATTTTTTCTTATTCTCTTGTGGTGAGGAATCTCCCTTCTCTTCTATTCTTGCTCTAGAAAACCATGAATGGGCACTTTCGTTTTTTTTCTTCGACCTTCGTCACTTGATAATAAAACTACATTGCTTTTTTATGCTTGTGAACAGTGTGCCAAGGAGAGCTAGCGAACAAGGGACCATAAGCTCAAAAAATGAAGAGCAAGATATTGAACAACGATGGAATGAATAACAAAAAATACGGTGTTAAGTATGAAGGGGTGAATATTGTAAGATAAAATAATAATTAAGTTAAAACTATTTCATAAATGTTATAGGAAATATGAGAAGAAAGTTGATATGATTAGGTGGTATATATAAAAAATACACAAGGGAGAAGAATTAACAGAACAATGGAGAGGTTAGGTACTAGTGATAGAGGAGAGGTAAGAAACAAAGGAAATCAAGTTCAGGGTATCACTTTGGGAAACAAGATTTGAGACAGCTGGGAACAAAATGAAATATGATAAAGCTTGTGGTGCTGATCAGCTTCCAGCGGAATATCTAAAACAAATTGGTATGAACAGGATTAAATGCTCGACCAAAAATGAATAACTTTTATATACTACAAAGTTTACAGTCCCGGTGATGAACAATATTTAGGCTATCACTTAAAACAAGGTCAAAAAGTACTAGAGTTCACCATTTCCCGATGACCATGTATAAACCATCTGTGGAAAGTTTGTCTGTTATGGATTTGTATAAAGTATTTAAAATGGTAAAATATAATAAACTTTCAATAGTTTTGGAAGATATGGTCTTTGATCATGGCTATTAAAAAGATGTATCAGAAATTATGACTAGGTTTGGGATTAACTATGGGAGTTAGACAAGGCTGCCTGCTGTCTCCACCATTCTATAATATTTCTTCAGAATCTGTTGTGCGATAAGTTGTAAGTGGGTATGAAGTGATAAGTAGTAAAGGTTAACTAAAATTTAATATTGTTTGGAGATAATGTTTTTATTATCGGTAATGAAGAGGTATTACACGAATTTATCAGACCAGTGTACTGTAAAGAGTTGATGCTTTAAACACAAAAGTATATTAATATATCAGGTGGAAATTTTTTAGTATATAGGCAGTAACATTTGTAATAGTGGTTGTTGAAGAGATGTTGATATAATAATAACTTGAACAAAGACAGTACTGTATACAAAATGCAGGAGTCGTCTCGAGGCTTTCAAAACACGGTGCTATTGGTGAATGCTAAAAGAAGTTATACTGGAATAACGAGAGAGGGAATGGAAAAATCAGATGAAATACTTGTGTAGCATAAATAGTGATGGTGGGATACTGGTATAAATACAAAGCAGATCCAGGGGAAGGCAGAGATTGGATTGGATGCATGAAATTAAAAGCCAAGTCACTGGAGAGTCAAATTCTGGTCAAGACGTCTCGGAATTACTTTGAAGGGCTGTGATCGTGAATCCTAAGACACGATTATACCCGCTTCATTGATTTAATTATTCCCTTTATGCTTTTCTACTCTTGTCATCTTACTTGCTGATCGGTAGGTTTCTGTTCCTCACTGTTTGCTGGTCCTGGGTATGTCTCTTAAACTCAAAATATTAGATAAGGGAATTCATGTGAAGTACCTAAAAAGTGACCGCATTATATCGTAGCAAAACAACAACACTAATTATAAAAGAGGATGGTGCAAGAGATTTAAAAAATGGAGCTGATGTTATTAAGATTAAATTTGGTTATCTAGACACTCAGTTAAAAGTCGAGTTATTTAACAGCCTGTGCCTAGGGCCTTGTGGTTATGAACTGTGAGCGCTTAGCATTAATTACTTGATTAAGTTAAGTTGTGGGTGGTGGAATTACACAAGTCGTATTTTCGGTGTTCATTCCCACGTTTGTGTGTGGCTTCAAGACCTTTGTTAGTAACGATGATTCACAGTACAATAATCAGATCACATGTTAGGTTAGGTTAGGTTTAAGTTAGGCTAGGCTATGTTTGGTTTTAAGTTAGCTTAGGCTTGGTTAAATTAAGTTAAGTTAGGTTTGGTTCGGTTACGTTAGGTTAGGTAGGTTAGGTTAGCTCAACGTTAGGGTAATTAATCTTTATGGGCATAAGTTGGGGTGGTAATCTTTATGTAAACCTAATAATCTTTTTTTTGCCATCAAGTTCACCATTAATTTGAAAACCTCATCTCAGTATTTCAGTTCATCCTTAATATTGATCAGTCGACGCTTACATTAATATATCACTATACTAACTTATTATAACTTACACCTAAATTATATAATTGATGGTGTAATTAGTATGCAAATTTAGATAAAAAAAACTGAGGTCATAATGTCGTTACAGTATTTAATTTGATCAGATCATTAAGAAGTTTTAGTTAGCAGTGGCCACATAGCGCCTGATTTGGCTTCTGAAGATCATTTTAAAATACATCTGTACTTTGTGATATATTTTATTAGTTGGTGTGAATAAATTAGGTAAAGTAATTTTCTCTTTTTATACGTAGTTTGGTGTATTTCATTTATAACGCTGCCACCACTAAGACACCGGTGCCTGCTACGGGTATCTGTATTTTCGATTCTTTTCCTCTTCTGTTTCTGATGCTGTAATGCGGCAATACTCCGCTACCTGTTTTATTGTATTCGTTGTTGTATACACCGATTTGTGTCACTTTTCATGAATTATTATACACTTTGTAACGAATTATTTTTTTTTGTGTCTGGGCGCATTTCACTGCTAATGTTATCCAGTTGCTCTCAATCGCCAAATGATTTTCAATAAAGTATAAGAAGCTTTGTCTATTTTTTAGTTAATTTTCCATTACTGTCAGTAAAGGAAATTATGTTTTTTTGGTGTTATAGCTGATGAAAATACTCAGTCCCGCCGAAAATACTAAAAAAATATCACACATATGTAAAGTTGATTTGTATTAAAATGATGTAATTGCGATAATAATAGTCGATAACTTGCATTTTTTTTTTTTTGCACCATGAAAGAAAATGGAGTTTCATATTAGTAGAGAGACGACTTTGTAACAGACAGTGCACGTGTGTACCACGACCCAGACACGACCACTTCTGCTTGCATATGCATTAATGCGAGTCTGGTGTGTTCTTGGCTCACTCCTGCACTGGATCCTAAGACTCGCATATATGTACGTTAGAAAAGTGTGTTCGTCTCATAATGATTCATCGTCTCAGGATCGAACCTCATTCAAACTTTGTGGGTACACGTATAAATATGCAAATGCCATCATCTCCTCATTATCTGCATTAATCAGGAGACCCAAACTATACCTTGAATACACACGCTTATTTATATACAGTATATCCTCTCCGTATCTTGGAGAGCTTCAAGTGGCGCTTTAGACTATCACACAATAGTTAGATGTAGCAGTTTACCAGAGGCGTCATTTTTATCCATTGGGTTGATACGTTAGTTAGGTGCGAACAGAAAGGCATCAAAGACAACATTCTCACAATTGTATATAAGAATTACATAATAAGGATGACCAAGAACTGGTTTTACCTGCATTTAGGGTCTGCCTGAAGGTGTACAGTACGTATACCCCTGGCTAAGATGATCAATTAGCCAGGTAAATCCATCACATATGTTAAAAACTGACCACAAATATAATATCCGGAAATCAAGAGCATAATCAAGTCAAAGAAATTAATTTTTAACGAATAAAAATTTTTTTTGCACCTGAACTGAATGTGATGACCACACAGCAACGACATAACACACCGGGAAATATAATCACATCGACCTTTAAATAACAGTTACATAAACTTACCGACATATACCAGAATAAAGTCAGTTGGGTAACGATTACTCTATTGTAATGAGTATTGTAGAATGTGAACTGCAGACACTGATTACATATAACAGTGCTATTTACATTCTAACTCGCTGTTTTCCTTCCTAAGTGGTTGTTGTTGAACACTGAAGCACCACCAGGGAGGGGAGAGGAGGAGGATAGAGCCAGGAGAGGTTAAGGGAGGATTGGAGTCTAAGGGAGGGTTAGGGTCAGGGAGTCTAAGGGAGGGTTAGGGTCAGGGAGGCAAAGGGAGGGTTAGGGTCAGGGAGAAAGCTCCGAGTAGAATCAACTCTTAGTTATCATATTAAATTTCTTATGTACTATATCTTAATTATCCCCATATATTCCAAAGCAAAAATTATATTCACCAATGGTAAGACTTTTATTCGACTGTTTAATTATGTTACTCATAGCTATCACATCAGCGTTACACACAATATCGTACACATTTACATACGCCTACCCTAGACATAATCTTGTATTGAGTTGCAGATAGTTGTATGACTGACTCACCCGCCTGAATAACACATTTTGGCGGCGTGATGCGAGTCTCTGGGGAGTCTAGTTGATCCAGCAGGAAGATCACGTCCGCTGCCAGGATTTCCAGCCAACTCTCCCTAGGGAATACCCGCGCACACCCTCCTTGTCCGACACCTTTTTCAGCATATTTATTTTACAGCCAGGTCGAACATCTGTCTGTCTGTCTATCATCTATCTTGTTTTTTTCTCTCTGTATCTAAGTGACCAAAAGGTGTTGTGCGTAGGAAGGGCGGGTCAGACCAAATGAATGAGAAGACTTTTTATGTGGAGGGGGAGGGGGGAGAAGAGGAGTCAGAGTGATAATGAACATAAGAGTAACTGAATATTTGTAGTATGTTAATAAGAGTGTGTAGTATTACCGATAAGTGTGCACAATTATCAAGAATATTGCAATAATTAGATACCATGGATATTGGCTTATGGTGAATACTAATATATAAATATCAGTAAATTAATATCATGTCTATAATCTGTTAATAACTTACATACTGTATTTACTTATACCCGTGCGTGTGTCAGTGTCCTGCAATATATTGAACGGTTGATTCTTTTACCCCCGTTTGTTGGAGAAATAACATGTTTGTGTTTTCGGCTGTGGTATGTGTTTACTGGCGTGTGTGTCATTGTCACGTGTTAGGATATCAGCTTTGTTACATTGATTTCTTCGTGTCTGACTTGATGAAAATGCATAACACACATATCACACACACACACACACACACACCTGCGCGTTCTTTACAACCCTCACCTACCCCCCCCTTTCCTGAACCCTCCCAATTACTCGTACAAGGACAGAGAACATTAATCACGCCCATATGAGATTCTTGTTCCTCCTACAATCACTCATTTTCCCTCATAACCTCGCCATTTTCCACGTACACACACACACACACACACACACACGCCTACCTGTCCACGTACACACACACACACACACACACACCTACCTGTCCACGCACACACACACACACACCCACACACACATGTCCACGTACACACACCTGTTCTCATACACACACACCTGTACATACACACACACACACACCTGTCCACACACACCTGTCCACGTACACACACACCTGTCCACGTACACACACACACCTACCTGTCCACGTACACACACCTGTTCACGTACACACACACTTGTTCATGGACACACTGGTGATTCGCAGTATAAAGTAACTAGACATTAAGTTTGTCTTGTGGTTTATAGACATGGATGATAAAAGTTTTTTTTCTTAGTTATATTTTGTTTTCACCATCGGAGTTGTGATGGACTGACTGCTTTGAATTAGTCATTTGACCTTCTCCTGGTTGATGAGAGAGAGAACATAAACATCAAAGATATCTTCCATAAAGGCCATCAGTGATAAAGCCATAACAAACACCATATTTATTTATCTGGTGTATTTTGTCTTTGTTTTTTTGTTGCTATACTTTAATAAATGACCAGAACGAAGGTAAATGATAAACAAAACAACAGTAGACTTTATGGTTTGGCTTGACCGACCCAAATGATAGAACATGAACTGTGACGTGAGAACAAACGCTAATATATAAGAACACTGTTAATATATATTTTTTAATGAACACAATACAAAGGGTAAACGTAAACTGAAGTCCAGAGGTTTTGGTGAAGAAGAGAAACACCAGAATGTGTCAATCCTCATTCATAAGTCCAATGACCTCTCAAGCATGTGTATTACCGTTTGGTTTTAAGCACAGAAATTAACAGCGATCCCCTCGGTAACAAGTCGGACACGTGTGCTGACTTGTGGTCGAGTGAGATTAACTTGTCGTGTCACTGTTGTATGATAATTTGGTTGCTGGGAGACCTGTTCTGAGAGATTCACCAGTGTTGTACTGATATACTGCGCTTACAAATGGTTTCATGTGTATTCTGACATTCCTGATTACTGTTCTGGTTGTTCTACACAGATGCTTTTCAATTTAAGTTTGCTGTTACGTAACATCGGTCTAGGCGCTCTGAATGGGACTTTGACGGATTGTTTAAATGGGAATATTTCTTCATATTAGTATATACAGTAGATGAAAATAATTTGAGGTTTAGTGTTGTGAATAGTAGGAAAGTTCGCATTATATTCTCTCACTGTTATTGTATACTGTACATATTTCACAACTTGCGCTCAGGTGGAGTGTATGAAAATTTATATTGGTATCATGAGTTAGGGGAAGCCGAGGCATGCATCATGAGGGAGAGTTGGAAAGTGGTATGATTTTTTTTTTAATTGCGGTTTTACAATTACAATAAGCTTTTTTTCTCTCAATACATCGGCCAGTATTTCATGGCTCGGGACCTCTCAATGTTGTGGTCAAATGGTAGATTATAATATAAGATCTAATTACAAACAGGACACAAACTGAGGTTGAGATTTGTCAGAACCAAACTTGATAAAAAAAATTCCAGATTTACCAAACTCTCACCATCCTACCAACGGTAACACGGTTTGAATTCAACTAATACAGACGATAACAGAGTAAATGACACTACAAACCTGTCCCAGTAATCCTAAGAATATACTCGAACATGACTTTAGGCGACCCAACTCTCGTCAACAACCAAATTTCTTATTTTAGGGAGATTTTCCAACATTTCACAGTTTGGGTATTTTTACGTGTACGGACAACCAAACCACCAAGGAACGTCATTTGATACATCCGCGAAACCTGAACTTCCCCAGAGCTCTCGCAAGACTTCTGGGCAATCTTCAATAGCCTTAACCAGACTCGCGAGACAGATCAGAGTCAGTTAGTTATCGTCGCACGGAAATGGTGTGTTGACAGTTTGCCTTTCTAATCATAAAGGCCGACACCCGTCACTCTATCACTATTTAGCCTGGATAAATCTCTCAGAAAGAAGCCGAAATGTAACATAATTACGTGGGTCAACATTATTTATTGTCTTTGATCCCAGTTTCTCCTTTTTTCTTTTACATAACATAACTATATAATCGATTTCATAGCGCTGATTTATACTGACAAATAAGTACAGTATATTCGGGTGAGCTGTCGCCGTCATTGTTGAGATGTGCATTATCTGTGGACTCTCTGTAATTTGCTGCGGTTGAAGATAATTACACAGTGGACAGATCGATTAAGGCAGGTGAACAGTCACGAAGGAGTGCATCATCCCTTCACAAAATCAATAACCTAACAGACGTTGCTCCTCCTGCTAAACAATGTCAGAAAATGTTTGCTAAATCCCGGAAGAAAACAAAACATTACTGGGTTCTTTAAGCTGGACTGGACTAAAGCAGACACACATCCGCTTCAGGAGGTTCAAGGTCTGTACTGAGTGATCCACAAAAAGTCATCGTCGTGACATGCAACAACACCTGCATGTCCTTGATCCTCTCCTGTAATTAGAAGGAAGCCGAGTGTAGAGTGTTTATACGCCTCAAGCATGCACTAGATGTAAACAAACCCCGACATGTGGGGTCGTTTGTAGTGTAGATACTGTTGTCGCCATTCTCTGTGTCTTGGTGAGCCATTATACAAGTTGGAAGCAGTGACGGGTTTTCTTCGCGTCGGTAGCAGGGTACGATACATAACTAGACAGTGTGGGGCAGCAAGATAAGGTACATACAGTAGCTAGACAGTGTGGTGCCATCACAAGACAAAAAATCCGACACTGTCTTTACCCACAATCCATCCTCTCAGCGCAAGTGGCTCCAACATGCATTAATACACACGGAAAGAATCACTGATGTATGGAGGAGAACACAGACCTAACACACAGGATATCGTTCCACCCTACACACATTTCCCGGTGTAGATGTACGAAGAGATATTATAAGGGTTCGTTGGATACTTTTAGGTGTGAGCTCATCACGGACGATCATCATCCAAGAAACATTCACCCACTGATGATCATATCCAATGTATTAACTTTGAAGCATACACCTTTAACGACTCCTCTTAATACAAGTTACATTTAGCCTCACCATTAGGGCGTACATAGTTATGCCGCTTGGGGGAAGTATATGATCTCGTATGTAATGAGCAAACCAACTGCTGCAGAAGTAACTTGGTATTATAAACAATGCAGTTACAATTCCAACTATTCTCTCTCGCGATGTGGTGCAGAAACGAGACGACGCACGCACGCACGCACACGCACACACACCAAGGCTGTCACAAGTTGGGATGCCTAAGTTGTTTAAGTTATATTAGTTTTTCACTCTACTAGATTTATGTTAATAATTTGGTTTATAGTTCGTAATACCTGTAACTTTACGTAACTTATAGCGACTTCATTGTTATTAAGTGTTAAAATGCCCTTTGTTTACCTGTGTGTGTGGGTGGTGAGAGGAGCTGTTGTTCATAATCTAATTGGGGATTTCACTTTGCTCCTGTAATTACCGATTAACTCTTCCAAGTCTAATATGAATAAAAAGGACTTCGTAAATGTCCTAATATTTATTTCCGATGTTTTTTATTTGTTTTTATTTTTGTATATGCTTGTTACGTGAGTTAAAGTTGTAGTGATGTATAACAAGTATTTCCTTGGTTGTTTGGTAATCAGTGAAAGCAAAACATCTAAGTTGTCCTGAAATAGTTGTCCAAACATTGAGTTGTTAGGGTTTACAAGTTCTTGGCTCTCCTGAACTTTTTTCAATAATTACTAGATTGAAACTTACTTTATTATGTCTGGCAGGACTACAGAGGCAATGTTCTAAAATTAGATACTTTCCTGTATATGTAAGTTGTGCTTCAGTTAAGATAAATGTGGTAAAGTAGTGAAAAATGCTTCTGATAAAATTTTAATTAAGTTTGGATTTCTAGTCTTTGTTTGTAATCTTGTTCTATTTATGATCAATCGTTTGAGCTAAAATATCAAGGGTCGATCATGTGATGGTGTATAGAGGTACATATGGAGAGACCAATTTAGATCAAATTTTCACCACTTTTAACCTTTTTACCACCCCTCCCCCCCCCCCTCCCTTTATGGTGGGTGCCTCTGGCTGTCCCTGTCACATGACGCTAATAATCATTCATTGACTCCTACGGTTCACCACGTTATATAAAGCTTTGGTTTTATGTATTAATGCAGTTCCTAAAGAAGCAAACCATTTTGCATAATTTACCTTCTACGTTTATCCTTATTCAATTTTAAAATGGCTGATAAATAAATACTAAAAGTCCTCTGCGGTTGTCTGGTGGTAGAAGTTTATTTCACTTCAACTTAACCTGAGGTTCATAAATTGTGGAGTAAGAGTCGAGCAGTGGCTTAGGTGGTCATGAATTATATACTTGTCAAGTAAATGAAGTATTTACTCGTACACTTCATTTATCTGCCGTGGCCTTCCTGGTTCTGCATTAATAGTTTCATCTTTATACAGTTAAAGTTATTTGTGTTGCTACACCACACAGTGAAACAGATCAAATAATTCTTAACATTATCATGCACACACGTTCATTATCGCTAACACAATACAATAACTACTTCCAAACTTTTAACCTTCACATCCCTAAAACTGATAAAGTTTTTGAGTTGTCAGTAACTAGCAGAGCCAGTGTCTACCACCATCCTCAAGTCTAACACCACCACCATAAAGACTTCAAATAGGGTGAAGAAATGACGGTGACGGTAAAGCAACATTTTGTTTTTAGACATGACTGAACTAGCACCTGGAACCTGAGATATTAATGGCTCAATTCCAGTTCTCGTTATTTGGGAAGTAAAAAGCTGTTGTAAGTGTTTTAATGAGCAACGACATGACGCTAAAAATGACGACGAAACGAAATTCCACTGAGGCTCCACCGTAACTAAATGTCATCTCTCATCCCTAATCAAGGAGAAAAGATTAGTTTTTATTTTTAAGGCAGGTTTGAGGCGCACAGCTTCAGCCTTATTACTGGCGTGGCCGCGGTGTTGGGTGAACAGAGGGGGAACTTGACGCCTCTGGCTTCACCTTGCCACTCAGTCTTCTGTATTTTACTGTGTTGGAGCAGGCATGAGTCACCCTCACTTCAACATTTTAGTTCAAAGTTGTTCATTTCATCCTCTTATAATAATACATCATTTACCCAGTACCTGTAAGCTAACTATTAATCCCCACTGTTAGTTAACCCTTGTCAATTTGATGAGGTGTTTGTTTTTCTCTGTGATGAAACTCGGTGTTACTCTAAGATACTGGAAAGTACAGCATGGCGATACAAGCCTCTGGGGCCTGAAAGAGATGTTATAGTAGACTAATTTAACACATTCCGTCGATTAATTGTGGCATATTGTTGTCAGATTTATATCATCCCAAGTATATGATAAAATAGGTTAGTTTGAGTCGTAATATCTCTGAATTTAGTCTGTTTATTAGACTTTAGACTCGAGGGTAAACTTAATTACAGTCCGGTGCCACGAGTGAATCGTCAGTGTGTCGTCAGCTTACACCTCCCTGTGTGCCGTGGGAGGGGGTTTCTCGCTTTACTGTTGCATCGTCCCCCCCCCCTCCTCACTCTGCACTCTCAAAAGCTGAGTAAATGAAGTTGGCTCAGCTCGGAGCAGTATCACATTAACTAGAGACTGTCTTCTCCACTCTCCTCCACGCAATAACAATTTCTCTAGTTTCCCTCTTCATTAACTCCAGCCGATCCCACTTATTCCCCTCCCTTCCCCTCCCTTCAGCACCCCCACTTCTTCCTCCCTACCTCCACCCCAGGCAATCCTTCCTCCTTACCTCCACCCCAGGCCTTCCTCCTTCCCATCTCCACCCCAGCCCCCCTCCTCTCCCTACCTCCACCCCAGCCCCTCCTCCTCCCTACCTCCACCCCAGCCCCTCCTCCCCCACCTCCACCCCAGCCCCTCCTCCTCCCCTACCTCCACCCCAGGCAATCCTTCCTCCCCTACCTCCACCCCAGGCAATCCTTCCTCCCTACCACCACCCCAGGCCCTCCCTCCTTCCCATCTCCACCCCAGCCCCCTCCTCCCCACCTCCACCCCAGCCCCCTCCTCCTCCTCTACCTCCACCCCACCTCCACCCCAGGCAATCCTTCCCTACCTCCACCCCAGGCAATCCTTCCTCCCTACCACCACCCCAGGCCCTCCCTCCCTTCCCATCTCCACCCCAGCCCCCTCCTCCTCCCTACCTCCACCCCCAGACCTCCCTACCTCCACCTACCATCTCGACCTTCCTTTCACTGTTGTCACTGCCAGCCACCAGTGCCCTCGTTATTAACTCTCTCGGTGCTCTTACTATTCCACGCTCCGTATTCAACAGATGAAAAATGGAAGAAAGAAAACTGCTCGTCAGAATCCTTCATGCAACAGACATGTGTAATGAGATTTTTTTGTACCAACATTTCGAAAGTCTAAATGATGAAATCTGATTCACTTTCAAAACTCTTGCGTTGAACCATTTAGCTCGGAGACCTGTTTCACTGTCACGTATCGTTGTCGGTCATGAGGGAGAGAAGGGGGGATGGAGCGGTGATACCCGGGAAGGAAAATAAACTTTGTCATTGAAGTTAATATTAACTTGTTATCGTTTTGATGTATTTAGATGCATTAATGACCGACGGAAACCTGATGCAGTATCCGCCACTTTTTTTTTACGCTTTTAGATATTAAGGAAGGTCACGTTTTCTTTCAGCTTGAGATTAGTCATTGTGGTGTGTAATAATGCAGGCTGGTAGTAAATTTCCGGAGTGATCTGGTGTTGTAGCCAATCGCAGCAGGTGTGGGACTATAGCCACATCACTCGCTACATCGTACGTGAGTGGATATTTTCTTTTGATTAAGAATTACTTTGGAATAATTCTTACTTCCATGATCGGAAAGCACGAAATTAATACAATATATTTACCATCGAACACACACCTCTCCATTTTATTTTCCTCTTCTCTTCATCTTTTGCTCCTTAGCCTATTCCTCCTACTTCTCTCATCGTCTACTCCTTCACCTCCTCTTGTCGTCTTGCTACTCAAGCTCCTTCTGCTCCTCCTCCTCCTCCTCCTCCTCCCTTCTGTCAAGTGTCCTGCTATCTTCATTATTTTCTGGGCCTCACCTCAAAGGACTGAAGCACAGCGACTCGGACAGGAAATTTAAGCAAAAAGCAAAAATAATCGTTGGGTCTTTCGTCCTCCTTGGAGCCGCGAGTGAAACGTCCGAGAGATTATCTGTCGCCCTCTTAAGTCTTGCCCGGGATTAACAGTGCTCAGAGACGGGGGATTGGGGAGCTGAGAGACAGAGATTGGGTTAGTTAGAGACAAGAACTGGGAGACAAGTTTCTTTTGGAGTATTGGTCGTCTGAAACACAGGAATTAGAAATGTTTTAAGACCGAAATACGTCTCATCTGTATTTAAGAAGAAGGATTTGATGTTTTTTGGACAATTATATAAAAGCTTAGCCTATAGACAACATTTTTTTAATAATTATGACTTACGGCGACTTATTTGTTAAAGACAATATGTAACGTGCGATCGGATGAAGGTGACATTTGATTAATATAACAAATCCTTATAATTCAATTAATAGATACACTAATAACTCGTCTACTGAACACATGAGTTAAGGTGTGATTGAGTTTGTTTCAGAAATTTAATAGATAATATCCAATGGCCTTTTTCTTAGTGCAATATATCTCCAGTTTATGGAGTCCTAAATAACTGAATATGGATGGTGGCCGATGGTTAAGTCTGATGGAATAGGCAGTTATGGTCCGATTGTGGCGCCGTTTATCTACTTTTTGTATGGATATAGAGCATCATTCTGCCTTTAAGTGACCTTAATAACAAGCTTCTGAATATTGTTGAAAATGAGGAGATGTGGAGGAAAGCGCACGAGCCCCTCAAATATTAAAGCTTTAATTTATGATAAGTAGCTTTTTATCACAGCAAAAGCCTTTAAGAAGATGAATATTTTGGAATGGAAATGTGATATCATATATTTCTATAATGTCGCCATTTTTGTGGTCTTTGAGGATTCTCTTTTTAATTAATGTCACCGCATATCTCACATAATTGGATAATGTATCTCGACAATCATCCACTGCCAGTCTTAATAATTCCACTATCAAGATGAAATATATTTCCTTTTAATAGTGGGAGAATATATTTCTTATGTAATTTACCTTTGACTTGAGAAAACCAGGGTATTAGCTTTATTTATATACTCTATTTTTCCATGACTTAATCACTTCAGTCAGACCACTTAAAACACTTCAGTAACATTATCTTACTTAAATTACCTCACTTATACGCTTTGGTCAATTTATTGTTTAGGGAACTTCTCTATTTATCTTCGCTGACACTTCAGTCAGATCACTCACTAGCTTACAACAGCTCATTCACATCACCTCAACCTATACTGCTTCAAGCAAACTAGATCATAAGGCCACGCTCAGATCACTATTGTATACCATCGGTCATACCTACAATTTACATAAAACTCTGTATATATTTTATATGTTCTGTTGATGAGACAGGGGCCCATTACATCGCTCGGTCACCTACCAGCCGAGCTCCGTGAGGCCTAAGTCGCTCACAGAAAGTAATATCGTAAGGACGTGACCTAACGTTTATAATACATAAACGCCGTCCCTTTCTCATTCACTCTTAAACAGAGGAACTTACGGTCGATCTACACTCAGGAAATATATATATATATACAACCCTTTTATATAATATGTTCTGTTGATGAGACTGGGGCCCATTACATCATCACTATTCTAGTTATCAATCTACTTTTGTTATCTGTTATCTTGAGGCTTTTATCACTGATCATAATTTTAATATTAATAATCTCCGCTACTCTTGAGTGTGATCACTAAAAGAGCTTCCCGTTATCTGAGTGTTATTATAAGTGCTCCCCGATACCCGAGGGCTATCATTAGAGCTCCCTGGTATGATTGTTATTATAAGAGCTCCCTGATATCTGAGTGTTATCATAAGAGCTCCCCGATACCTGAGTGTTATCATAAGAGCTCCCCGATACCTGAGTGTTATCATTAGAGCTCCCTGGTATGAGTGTTATCATAAGAGCTCCCTGGTATCTTGAGTGTTATCATAAAAGCTCCCCGATATGAGTGTTATCATTAGGGCTCTTGATATCTGGGTGACTCGTCTGGCGGAGAGCTCTATCTTCCTGCCTCAACACTGTCACTTTAAGAGACAAAATTAATGCAGGGACTGAGGAGGGGGAGAAATGTATATCTCGGAGGCTATCTTTGAAAACTTTTACACACACACACACACCCACACATGTACACACACACACACACACACCCACACCCTCCTCCCCCACCCCCCTCACACTTCATTAAATAATTTCATTTCGTGAGTAAATTTGTGAGTGTCTTGAAGGGAAGAATTTTTTCCTCCTTTACTATTCCAGTGCTAAATATAAATTCGTTTGTGTTTATTCTAGGCTCGAGAATAAATTCAATTTATTTATAGTATTAAATCTATTTCAGTAGAATAAATAACACGTAAATGAAGCTTGTTCGTGTGGACGGAATCATTTATTACAGCTAAATAACAAGAGGCGTATTATTTAGGAAGATAATTTTCTCCCTTTACTTGTCGAATATACCATCCTGAGTCTAGTGTAGGACCCTGAAGGAGGGACTAGCGATTAAACTCATTCTCATCTGCGTCCCAAAGAAACCTGTGTAAAAGCCTTTATAATTACACAGCGTTCTTGTGTGTGGGGGGAGGGGGGTGCGCAGCGGCTCCTCCCACATAGCCATCAAAGGGAGGCAGCTGGTCTCGTCTGATGGGGAGACGGTGAGGGCGGCGTCCCACACCACCACCACCGCCCTCCCTCCCTCCCTCTCTCCACACTCTGCAACATTGCAACTTGGACCAGCTGCTGGCGCGTGACACCGTCCCTCTCTCTCGGCTGAGCACACCTTGTAAAACCTGAGGCATGAGGCAGAACTAGTGATCGGTTATTGTCATAATTTTAGCTTCAAGCTCTTATTTTTCTTATACAGGCAATAGATTAGGATTGAAGGTTGTTTTAACGACTGACTGAGTGATATATTTTGGCTCTCTCACAACACTCTAAACATTAATGGAGTAACCGTAACGAAATTTCAGCACGAAAACACGAAGCAAATTGAGAGTTTTGAAGTCAAACCAACATTCTTGAGGGAAATTCAATGAACTCGCCTTTAATTTGCAACAGGAAGTCGTATGTGATTACCTGTACTTAGCAGAAAATAATTAATCAGACTATCGAATGTAAGCCCTACGTAATGACGGGTTCTTCAAGTAATCTCGACTCGCTTCTAATTATTAAGCTCCTTGTATGCCAACGACTAAACCCATCCCAACCTTTTAATTACCACTGCGGTTCCATAATATTTTGTGTGTTTACCTGTCGCCTACAATAGCGTTGGGCAAACATTCTTAAGTTAATAACATGTTTATAATTTTATGAAGGATCACTGGCGGGGACAAAAAGCCTTTGTGTCAAGTGTTTCTGTGATTGAATGTTTGGTTCTGTTTGGATATTTTTTTTTTGGGGGGGGGGGCGGTTATAATATAATAATAATAAGTAACGGTTTATTGAAGGAACATGGCAGGCAAAGGGTTGAACATAATAATGGTCAACGGAGATTATGAAAGTTATATAATTGGGGGATAGGTGTGTGTGTGTGTGTGTGTGTGTGTGTGTAGATTATTAAGGAAGTCATCATTACCCTCACCACCCACTTTAATAAATAAGTTTGCCCTCATCATTTTCTCTCATACACGAGAGCCATTAGCGATAAAAGTGACTGCATAGTTTACAATACATATCCACTGTCCTTGTGTGGACGGGATGTGTGCAGCCATCCCAAGTTACTGCGCGTCGTAAATAGGTCCAGTTTTTTATGCAGATATACCTACACCACCGATATTATTATTATTTGTATTATTATTATTATTATTATTATTATTATTATATTTTCGCCCCAGGCCCTGATGTGTGGGTCAGTGACCTGTGCCCGGGTGGGCTTATCCCCGTAAAAAAAAATACAAAAAAAAACCGTAATACCCACATACGACGTCTTCATAATTACCACATTAACGTAATTTATACCGCCTTAATAACGTAATCCTCATATAACTAGTTAATAGGATAAATTTTACTGAGTCAATATGAAGCCTTAAGGTGATTAACTGTCGCGTGCATTGGGAGGCGGCCTCTTGATGACATGTACCCCAAGTGACCATGGGTAGTCAGATATTAAGACCAATGGAATGCGGATGGCAGCAATACGTGGCTCCTCTATGGCTCCTCCAAAGAGATATATGATCAACCTCGCTGGATATCGTGTGAGCTGGTATAGTTTTCGTGAGCTGCAAGGGTTTATGACAATACGGTAACTCATATTTTAAACATTAATCACCAACTTAAAACGGGAAGACCTCATCATGGTTCACGGGATAACATGATCTATCTTGTTATTTATGTTATTAGTTTCGTCTTACGTGGTCGTTTATGTTGTATTGTGTGTGTATCATGTTAAGACCGTGATAGTGTTCTTGTCGGTGTGCCTGGCTGGGTTTAGTTCATGTCCTAGAAAATATATGTGTTTTTGTTTTAAGTTTCTTCCATTTAATTGACGGGCATAAAATATTCTACTACACACACACACTCACACACACACACACTCACACACACACACACACACACACACACACACACACACACACACTCACTCACTCACTCACTCACTCACACACTCCATCGCTCTCTTTCTCTACTTCTGAATTCATCTTTAATCTCTGGTCATCAGGGAAATTAACTGTACGCAAAGAAAGGATCGAAAACACACGAGTGAAGATCATGACTCCGACCTTTGTTGTATGACCATAACAAAACCTTTGACACGCACTGCAGTTTTTCTCTCTCCAGGTAACACTGTCACGCTCCTCCTGGCGACGCTCTGTCTCGCGCCAACCTTCCACTTGACCTCTCATCAGTCGTCACCTTTTCCCTTGGTCTGGTCTCCTCGTGCATGATCTTCCCTTGTCCTTCCCTGCAGATACGCGTAAAATTCCAGCGTCTTGTCATCTCGGTCTTCGATGCCCTTACAAATTACGAAATAAAAATCATGGCACCATCACTCAGCCATCCAGAGACACCCACACCCGCTGAACCTCACATCTGCTTTCAACATACCAAGTACCTAGACACTTCAGGACCAGAGAGACCCAGACCAAACAATCACTCTTGAGATACATCACCATCTTAAAGTGGCGGCTTCATGTGTCACAAGCTAAATAACAGACACACAGGCCAGAGAGAGAATTGTTAAAAAGGAGTATTCGTAATCGGGTGTAGTTCCACATATGATGATGGTTTGTGCTGCCTCGTATGGTCATGTTCCTTGCCGGGTTTTTTTAGGGTCTCTACCGAATGTTCAAGGTCCTATCCGGATGACTTTAGGGCCAGACGTATGATTTTTGACCTTGACTGTGGATTACGTCACTTGCGCTGTGATTTAGGGTACAGCTATATCGTCATTATACCTTCTATATGATTACTGTCTTTGACAAAAAGCTTAAGCCGTATGGTCATTCCTCCACAAGATGATTAGCTGCTCTATTGTATGTTGACAGCCTCTCCCGTATGATTATCACCTGTGCCGTATGATCATCTTTACCATGTGATTATAGCTTCTACCGTATGATTATGGCTCTGCTTAATGATTATCTCTTGTCTTATGATTAAGACTCCTGCTGTCGGGATGGGAATATTCTGTACCATATGCTTACCACCCCTGTCGGTATGGTAATATCCTCTACCGTATGATTATGCCCTATATTTAATTCTCTTAATACCTACCGTGTGATCGGGACCCTACGATACATTCATAACTTATGCCGTATGGTTGTGTTCCCTTTGACACGTGATTATTATCCCATGCTGTGTGATTACGACTCTCGCCTGAAAAATTAGAGCCTGAAGGAGTTGAGACACAATGTGGCCCAGGTACCGCGTAAACCCGCACAATTTCACCCAATTTTCCAGTGGAATTATGTGTGTTATCACTGGGGCGCAACCTAACCGAGCAGCCGTCGTGCAGCCAATGCGATAGATAGAGATATTAGCAATACCCCAACTGGTGCTTAGCAGGAAGCGCACACCCCTGCCTCAACACCTTAAAGGGGAAGATCCTTTTACGCCAGACGAAATTTGACCTGGTATCTCTCTCTCTCTCTCTCTCTCTCTCTCTCTCTCTCTCTCTCTCTCTCTTTTCCCCCTCCTTCCTAACCTTACTTTCTTCCTTCAAAGCCTACCTGGTTATTGTCAAGGAGTCGATTGACAATCAAGAAGCGGTAACAGGTGGCAGGTTCGAGTTAAGGTGTGAGCCGAGTTTAATGAGATCAAGACGGTGATTGACACAAGGAAAAAAGATTATCTCCTGAAGGTTGGAGAGCGGTGGTGCCTGCCCATAAAAAATGTCAACTCCAGAAATTTACACTCGGTGGATCATTACGTGTTCAGTATTGTTGTCGTCTTGCATAAAAATAAATGTATTTTGTTTAGTACATATGTATTTTGATCAGTCTTTTAATTTTAATTTTTTTTCTTACAATTATATATTTAATTTTATTCGAAAATTGTGGGAGAAATATTCCGAAATTCTGTCACCCTGAATACCAAATATTTTCCTTTTCATCTGACGAAATAAATCGTCGTAGTTTAATTTCCATCGTGTTTATCTATTGTTGATTATTATGCTTCTGTTCTTGACTTGTCCTATAATGTAATTTGGTTTTTATAAGAATATTGATGGTGAGATGTACCCCCCCCCCCCCAAAAAAAAAAAAATAATAATAATAATAATAATAATAAATAAAATAAATAAAAAATTCCCCTACGACTACACAATATTTGCCAGGGATGTTCTTGGAGGCGCCACATTGGTTGTGCCACCGTATTCACCTCACGCCTAGAGCCAACAGCACGTGATGTCCTCCCTCACCACTCATACCTACAGTCACCAGCACCAACACGTGATCCCTACCTCCCTCACACCTCACTCTTCACACCTCATTTCTCCCTCATCCATGATTGACAGTCATCCAGGTTGGTACTAACCCACTTGCTGACACTCAAGGCTGACACTCAAGACTGACACTCAAGACTGACACTTATTCAGAGTTGAGACAGGCACAAAGATGACACCATCCTTCCTGCTGCTATCTATTCGTCTGCGGGTCCATAAAATCTGTCTGTCTGTCTGTCTGTGTGTCTGTCTGTCTGTCTGTGTGTCTGACTGTCTGTCTGTCTAATCTTTCTTGTCAGTTTCCTTTTTGTTTTACTGAACAGAATTTCTATCGTGATAACAAATAATCCAAAATCGTAAGTAAACATAAGTATTAAGTTTATTAATTTGTCTTGTCTTTATTTTCGTTTTTTTAGGTTAGGTTAAGGTTAGGTTAGGTTAAGGTTAGGTTAAGGTTAGGTTAAGGTTAGGTTAAGGTTAGGTTAGGTTAGGTTAAGGTTAGGTTAGGTTAAGGTTAAGGTTAAGGTTAAGGTTAGGTTAGGTTAGGTTAGGTTAGGTTAAGGTTAGGTTAAGGTTAAGGTTAGGTTAAGGTTAAGGCTGCATTGGATAAGGTTGAGTGGTTGTTGTTGTATTAGGTAAGGCTGTGATTAGTCAACATTGATTATTATAATTACTACAGTTTAGTAGTTTAGGATTTTATTAAATTAAGGTTTAGAGATAATAGGTTAGGTTAGTGTAAGATACGTTACGGTTAGATTGAGTTGAAGGTTCGGGTACAGATTAAGTTGGATTAGCTCAAGACTGCTGTTTAACTTTGACTAGAATGGGTTAGTTTATGGTAAGTTACGATTAGATTTAGTTAGGTTAAGGTTAAACGTGGTAACGATAATGCGATTATTATTGTTTGCCATCACAGAATTTCTAGTTAAGGAAAACTGAAAAATTCATCTCGACTTTGGTTTTTCTTCACCAGCGTTCCGTATTCTGTTTTCTTTTTGTGTGAATTCTCTCCTTTTTTTTTTGCATCCAGCAGCAATTTGTACTCCTCTGCCGTTCCATTTTCTTCCTCTTTTATCTCAACTGATCTCTCTCTCTCTCCTCTCTTCTCTCTTCTCTCCTCTCTCTTCTCTCTTCTCTCCTCTCTCTTCTCTCTATCTCGTGTCGTCTTTAAATCACCAATCCTTCCCACAATCCTCCTCCTCCTCTTTGACACTCCTACTCTTCCTCCTTCTCTTCCTTCTTCCTCCCTCACACTCCCTCACCATCACTCTTCTCTTTATCATCTCCCCCACTCATTATTCCCACACTTCATCTCCTTCATCTCCTCCAGTCAGCATCCACATATCCTCCCACCCAGCCTCCCCCTCCCACCCACACTCCTCCTCTCACCCAGACTCCACCACCCACACTCCCTCTCCACTCACCCCCCACTCACCCACCCCACTTACCGCCCCCCCCCCTCTCACTCGACCCGGCACTTAAGGCTAAAAGTCACTCACCATCGATCGCGCTCGTCAGTAATTTTCTCCCATCGGGTGAATGGTTCTGACACTTAATCCATTGTGTGGTAATTTGTCTTGCTTAACAGCTGTGGAATGGGAGGTGGGGATGGGAAGGGTAGGTGAGGGTAGGGAGAGAGGAGATATAGGGAGGGAAGGGGAGTAAGGGATAGCGAGGGGAGGAAGAGGGCAGGAAGAGGGGTGGCGAGGGCAGGAAGAGGGGTGGTGAGGAGCAAGGAGCTGGAATTAACGACCCAATACATTATCGCCAAGAGGTAGGACGCCTAGAAGTGTCTGCCGAGGATGGTACACCAGGCGTCTCACCTACCGCTGATGGGAGGGAGGAAGAGGGACATGAAAGAGACTGAGGGAGGGAAGAAAACGATAATTGGGGTCCCTATACTTCCTTCCTCCTCCTCCTCTCCTCCCCCCTCCTTCCCTCCTCCCCATCGCCCTCCTCTCTCATTCATTACGGCGGAGTAGAAAGCAATAGTCGGGTAGATAAAAATGGCAATTCTTATAGGTCCTATAGGAATTGCCATATATAGATCTTGTATATCCTATGATAAGATATACAAGGTCTATATATCATTATATAAAAAGGTTTTAGTACAATATATAAAGGACTATGGGGCAATACCAGAATGGAGTTAAGAGGCAATATACAGTACTAGTTGTGGAGGGCAATATATACTGAGGAGCGATAGAGAGCGAGGCGTTATATTGATAGAGGTGTGAAGGAAGTCCCATAGGAGTGTTTAGATGTACATGTCTGATGAAGTATAGGGACAAAATAACAGCATTATACAAGAAGCGTTGGGGTGATATAATAGTGAGTCATATATAAAGTCGATGAATGTGTGGTGAATATAATATAGGTTTAAGGTTGATATATAATTGAGTATAAGGATAAAATATTAAGGAAAATGGGGGCAACTTTTTTATGGGGATTTAAGCACAATATATAACAGTGTGTATGGGGGAGGGATATGCAAATGGGTATAGGATAAATATATAATCTTAAGTGTAGAGAGTAATAGCTCCATGCTCTCGGGATATGATACTGCATATGTTAGGTTAGGTTACATAAGAATGGAGGAAACTGCAGTGGGCCTATTGGCCCACACTAGGTTGTCCCATTTACACCCAACCCCTATAGCTCATATATCAACCCAACCTATGTTTGAAGCTATCCAGCGTATTCGAGTTAATGATGATGTTTGGTAACTTTTTCCACTCATCCACTATTCTATTTCCAAACCAATGTTTACCTATCTCGCGCCTAAATCTAAATTTGAGTATTTTAAAACCATTGTTACGAGTTCGCTCCTGGTTGGATAGTTTGAGTACCTTTGTTTAATCCTGACTTCCATTAATGCAACTCGATCATATCGCCCCTCACTCTACGTCTGTCAAGGGAGTGCAAATTAAGATGCTTTAACCTGTCTCTGTACTCAAGGTTCCTAATGCCCGGGATTAGTCTTGTCATTCTCCTCTGTATTCTTTCTATATCCATTCTGTAGTACGGTGACCAGAACTGAACTCTGTAATCCAAGTGAGGTCTCACAAGCGCAAGATATAGTTTTAGGATGACCTCGCTAGTCTTGTAACTAACACTCCTTTGTATGAACCCAAGTACTTCTTTAGCCTGTTAGGCTAGGCTAGGCTAGGGTAGGCTAGGCTAGGCTAGGCTAAGTCCGTTTTCTATGACTTGTGTAGAAGCAATTATCAGGAGTGTGAGTAAAAATAGCCGACGGAGAAATGAACAATAATAACTGAGGGGAGGAGGCGATTGCTAGATTAGGTCACGACATTAAGGAAGCTGTTGTCTAACTGCGTAAGGTCTAACCTCAGATCAATAAATAACATTGTCATCAAATCCTAAAGATCAAATCGGATTATGGTGGTAAAAACTTTAGATCAATAGGCAATATTTCATAAACTCCATAAGATGATAGGGGGATCGTCTCCTTTAAGATCAATATAAAACCGGGTTATGTATACCTGGGCACGATGGATGTGAGAATGAGCAGAATGGTTTCAGATTCTTCGTTCATTTTTCAGATTGCATTAGTGTTTATAGCCTTCAAGAAGTTTTTGGTGAGAGTATTTGACACCCCAATGAATAATAGGATCATAAACTCCTTACGAACAAATATAAAAACACACCAAAGATATATTACATTTATAAGATCAGTAAATAATGGGTCATTCATTGTCGAGGATCAACACAAAAATAGGTCGTTAAGTCCTTATGGTCAGTATAAATAGGATAGTAAACTCTTTTAAGATCAAGAAAAAAAAATTTGGTCGTAAAGTAACACCACCTAGGCAGGGATTATTGTGGACGCCGGAGCCTCTCGCTTTCACCACAAACCATAGATCACTTGAAGGTTAACTCCCACCTGATTTTACCTTAAGATTAACCACCTTAATCTTGCTTTAACCTAATCCCCCATCAAGTAGCGTTAGGTTGTTTAATCCTCGGGTAAAATAAACTGGGGGCCTAATCTTCACGTTATCCAAAATTTCAAAGTATCTGATCAAATTGTGTTTTGTTGAACGTTGCAAATGACCTTAATTGTTAAGAACGTCTAAAACCTAGAGCGGAGAGCTGCTTTGTTCAGTACTGTTGTGTTGTGGGTGTGACGATTCCGCCCGCCCGCCCGCCAAAAGCCCACCCACCCTATTGGTTTACGTGTCTATATGTTGTGTCTTGGTGGTGTGGGGGTAGTAATGTGCGAAAGGGTGGGGTTGCTGGGAGGGGTGGGGTTGCTGGGAGGGATGAACACGTTCCTACAAACACTCCTGCGTGAACTTACTAACTCTCAGACCTCATTCGTTAGCTTGGCGTACACGGAGGCTAAACGACGTCATCACTAGAGCCGGCTTCTGCATTTCTTCATCCAGAGATTTTCGTCCTTAAAACATTTGTGGGTTTCTCTTGCTCTCACAGTTCAAAAGCGAGCCATTTCTGTGTGTCAACAACTTTGCTGTTTTTAGATTGGCCTGGTTGGTCTAGACGAGTAAGTGCAGCGGCAGGCGAGCGGATTAACCCGTGAAAGGCATTAGCATCCGGGATTAAGAGTATTTGCTGTTGGGGTAAATAACAGACTTTTAAATCAAGCATCATTAAGGTCCCTTCTTGGCTGCTCCTCTTAACTCTTGGGACGCTGAGATTTTTTTCTTAAGATGACACACTTTCTGGGACGACCGTCTTGTGCCATCATTTCTGTCACTGGAATATTTAGCTAGCGCAGTGAAGTTCTCCCAGACTTTAGATTTGTTTTTCTTTTCGAATTAGACCGTAAGAGTAGAGTATTGTGCAGAGGAACACAGCATCATGACTTTATAGTAACAATAACACTAAATATGTCTGGAATATCTTTATGGCTACGTTAGGTCTCTTATAATTTTCCTACATAATCTTTATTACAATACGCACTTATATTCACGATTCAAAATCTTTTGACTTAAGAAATCGTAGATGATATTCATGCAATGTAAACGACCCACACACACACACTCACTCACACACCACACACACACACACACACACACACACACACACACTCTATTGCCATCTTTGAGCGAGGGCATAAGAAATCCGCAGCAATAATAATAATAATAATAATAATAATAATAATATCTATATCAGAACCCACTCCACGCAACTCAATGTTTGTTTTTTGGTGTAAACTGAGTTAAGTCTAAACTATATTTATTATTACCGGTATTATTGAACCCTGTATGGCCCTCCCTCTACAGGCTTGTGCCGTTCATAAATTAATTACACATCCACTTTAAGCCTCCTTATGAATTAGAAATCCTTCAGCCATCAAAGAAATGTAAAGGACTTTCTGGTAATGGGCCACAGCTCCTACAGTCATTAAGGCTCACTTACCAACTGATCGATAAACCAATATCTTATCCATCAATTAGACCAACTTCCCAACTAGACGACAGCTGCAGTTATGTCACACACCAGGGCGTCACGACTCCCTCACACCGTCGTTATATACTCTTATAGCTGAGCCAATACTGGTAATGACGTTTTGTTATTTCGTGAATAAAAAAATAGTTATATGAAATTAAGGACGACGCTTAATTATACCGTCTACACCGTCAGCCATTTATTGTTCTTGATTGTTAACTCACGAGAAATTGACAAATCTTGAGACTTTAGTTCTTTATTTTGTTTGTTCTTGTTTTTTGTTTGTTTATTTGTAATTGGTCCAGAGACTTGTAAATCAGACATAATATTATTTCTAGTTCCTTAAGGTTGTCGTATATTATGTATGAACGAAGATTTGTTGAACCGTGTTAGAGAACCTATCCACTTCAGGCACTTTGGTACATCCAGACAAGGAACAACAGTGCCTCCAGATATTACCTTCAAACTTCCTGGGATCATCTGTTAAGTTATTGATCATGGATGAGATCAACTAGAGGTCAAGTTCACGTACTGTTCTTGAACTACCAAGTTAGAACATCTCAAGGGAGGACCTTCCATACCCTCACCTGTTATATTTTAAGTTCACAGAGATATTGAAACAGTTTATTACCGGTTACTTGTGTCTGGTAGAGAGAAGAAGTGTTTAGTGTACAGGTGATCTTATAAGATTACTTACCTCACGTCGTACTGCATAATGCTGTAAAATTATGTTGCAATTCAGTCGTAATTGCAATAGTAAACATTAATTTAAGCTTTATGTGACAATTATACAAAAAAGAGTAAAATATATATCTAGTACTTTTTACCAAGCCAGGCTCTGTATTCTTTGTGAGTGGGATTGACGGGGAAGGCAACATCAAAAGCATTTCTCAAGATATTAATTTCGAGACGATTACCGGCTCGTCTGCAGTTTGCCCCAGGCCTGCTGAGAGCTGATGAGGTATTGGGGGCGTTGGTGCCGCCTTTTGATATACTTAACTCAATTTTAGATTGATTTGGGATGGGAGTCTCAAAGTCTAATTCATAAAAAAAACATAAATTTCATCTGTAATGTAAGAAAGATTAATATTTTTAACATCAGAAAATATCTGTACATCTTTTCTATTAAGATAATTAACTCCTATCGTTTGGGGATAATTATTCGCCCCCAGCCGTTGACACAGTAAAATAATTAGCTATTCGTGTTTTCAGTTCTGTTTTTAGATAATTTATCTGGTTTATTTCTCTTTTCAATTTATAGAACCATCTGTATTTACTATTATAAGTATGAAGACAAATTCGTAAGTTCTTTCGCGATTTTCGTATAGTTAACTGATATGTATAACCCTTTCGTTAATATGGAGAAACATTAATATATTCTACTGACACACAACATAAGGGCGACTACGAGTTGAAGGGGAGGAGGAGGTCACAGCTCGCACTCACGATAAACTAAACAAATAGACGCGGAAGCTTAAGATGTACAGTGTATGTGGCGTGTGGTGGCGGGGTCAATGTGAGGAAGTCCAGGTCTTGCGTGTGTCCCGGCATAATGACCCAAACTTAGCCGAGCCCAGTTACTGTACCGCCCAGAGTAAGAATAGAAATGTTCTCTAAGTGTTGGGATGAATTAGACCTCATCTTCCTTGTGTTGCTGTACAATACTCTACTTTGGTTTTAAATTTGTATACAAAGACAGAGATTTTGCCTGTATGATATTAAACATTGCCAGTTAGTGATCATTAGTGCCTGGCGTTACTCCCCACCACCAAGCTACGCCACACGATCGCTTCTCCAGCTTCCTGGCTCCATTAAAGTGTCACTACGTTAGTATGTAAGTATAGTTTGTACAGTATATACTCGTATTAGTACTATAAAAACACCTGAAATGTGATTACCTGTCTATTCTTAGCATCCGCCAGTCAAGGTATACAATGTACCTCATAATAATAGCATATTTCGTAAACGTGATATGAAGAGATTTGTTCTTTTCGCCCGATTATCAGTGTTCAGTGTGAGTCTAACAATAGCGTGGCATGGAACAATAGCGTTGGACTTAAACTTTATACCGACAATAAAACACCAAGTTTGGGAAGATAATACCTAGTTGATGAAAAGTAAAAAGTTTCAAAACGAGGGGAAAAAAATGAAGCAAGTGAGTTTAGGGTAACGAATAATTATGTGCTTAAAAAAGACATGAGATAATTTTTGAAAGTGAAAGATATTTTAGCCCAAGTAAACACACCTAATAAAGCAATGGAAATGAATAGTGTAATAACAGGAATAAAATATAAAAGAAAGAACAGAAGTACACAGTTATACTACAAGAGGTGAATCGAGGACAGTGTCAGCTACAAAGGGTTGAGCCAAGGACAGTTTCAGCTACAAAGGGTTGAATCAAGGACAGTTTCAGCTACAAAGGGTTGAATCAAGGACAGTTTCAGCTACAAAGGGAAGAATCAAAGACAATGTCAGCCAAAAGGGGGAGAATCAAAGACTGTCAGCTACCAGAGGAGATTTATAAACTGCACCAGATCTAACAGGAAGAGAAGCGCACTTGTGGGAGGGGAGGGGGGGTGGGAGGTGAGGATGCATCTCCAGGGAAAATTCTGAGCGTAATTCAGACTCAAGAGGGAGTTGTCTCGAAAAGTTTTGGGGTCTGCATGAGATAAGTTGGATAGTTTTGAGTATAAAAAAAAAGTCCAGCTGAGAGTACAGTTAAAAAGGACGACTCAAGAATAATCTCAGACGTGTAAGAAAAAAAAAGAAAATAAAAGAAGAAAATATAAATATACTCCCTCGTGACAAGAGAAAATCTCCCCCTAAAAATATCTAAGGAATATGTAGACACAATGGGAGAGAATTCTAGCTAATAAAACACTCTTCTCCCTTGCTCTCTTCTCTCTTGCTCTCTTCTCTTTCCTCTCTTCCCTTTCTCTTTTCTCTCTTACCATAATACCACCATACCCCAAAGTAAAAACTACGAAATCGCCTCAAATATAAAAAAAAATAATGTAAGAATAGTCACTTAAAATTACAATAATAACTATAGCGTTTTACAACAGGACCGGGAAGTGATCGTCTCTAGAGGAACATTAAATAGAACACATCTAGAAGGGGGATAATCTTAGCTCTAGTCTTGGTAAGGTCTACGTTGTTATTCACCAGATTATAGTTTTGCTAATAATGCTGTTCTAGATTCGCGTTGAGAAAGGTGAGATATATGGACTGGGGTTAAAGATGTAATGGTTAATCTTTACGCTGGTCCTTGCTTGCTAAGAGAGCTTTTGAGTCAACCACCTGGTAATCCCTTTTATCACTTAGGGATCAAACGTTGAGGGTGGATGATCTGGGTATTGACACAGAGGACAAAGACCCTTCCTCTCTCTTACCACCGGTAGTGTTGTTGGTGTATGTGTGTGTCTGTCGCTTACACCTCGATTATCACTCCTCCTTCTCCCCTCTTCTCCATTTCTCTTCCCTGTCTCTCCTCTTCTCCATTTCTCTTCCCTGTCTCCCTTTTCGTCCTCTCCCACTCTCCCTCTTTCCCCTGTGTACAAAGCCCTTCTTCGCCAAAACTCCTAACCTCCTCATTCGACTTTCATATGAAATTGCATGACTCCTTCAGGAAAAGTTCCAAGATAGCTCGAGACCTTGAGTAACCTCTTCAAGAAAAAGGTTCAAACTAATCAACCAGACCTTTGCAACCCAAATGTAGTATCTCATTATTGGGACACAGGAAACTTTTGTAATGCATGTTTGGAAAGAACACAATATGTATGTATGTGTGTTGTGTTATTCGCTCATACCGCATGCAAGTTTAAAAAGTATGAGACGCGGTAAAAATGAAAAAAAAATACATAACGAAATTAAAACAGACATTCTTATCGACGTATAAGACGGGAGTAGCAGCGGGATATTGTGTGACATTAAACTGTGCCTGTTTTGTTCATGAGTTTAAATGTTATAAGAGTATCCTCTTTCCAGTTAGTCGTGAGAACACCAGCATGGATAGTTCAGGTGACTAAACTGGTGTTTGAATTACACTGAAATTGTCCTTAATAAATCATTTTTATAGACAAATTTTGGGTAAAATAGAAAGGAAAAATATTGACTTTTTCCTAAAATAGTCTTTGTTTTTAATAACACAACAAATCGGTGAAAATTGTCCTGACTTTGTTGTTTTTGCATCGATAGTTCATGGGAAGAAATGTACCGTGAGGACTTTTGGTAATCTGGATACACATTGGTGGTTTATGGATGCGTGGCAAGTGGTGACCGCCTAAAGTTGCATGTCGCAGATGCTGGTGGATGTCACGCGTACTGCAGCGGCCAGGGAACTCTGCAACACGCTTATTTTGTTATTTGTTCCTGCTTTTTTTTATCATGTTTCAAGCATAACCTGCAGACTGTTCCTGGATCTTCAGTGACTTTAATTTATTCAAAAAATTTCACTAAGAATATATATTGCTTCTTTACAATGCCGTAAATATATTTTTTGTCATTTATTCATTCGTGTTGTCATGTTTAGTCTACCTGGGTGTACTGTCTCTACCACGTATCAGGTGTGTAGTTTAACTCTGTCGCAACATGATTAACAAAGATTGTTTTGAGCAATCTGTTGTTACCTGCTTAAAAAATAATTTGCTCGTCTTGTAAGTCAATAATATTAGTATTAGCGTATCTTTCGCACACCAGTAAAAAGAAATTCAGTTCGGCATTTTATCCAGAAATATTTATTACATATTGAACTCGAGCCAACTTGTCATTTTTTTAGGGGGTTATGTGGTCCAGCATAGCATCTCTTTAATGCATTTTCTTTCTCACTTAATCATATAGTACACGTTGATGGAAGTAATGAAGGCACTTGGACACCATAATCAGTATGTGTAAAGATGTTAATGATTTCGTCCATCCTTATAGCTCACCCAACACAGCGATAACATCTTGTATAATTCCCAGTGTTTTAACTTTTTTTTTCCTGCCAAATTTCTCCCTCGCATGTCAGCCTAACATCACCTGTTTCAGATCATTTCCTACTCTATCAGAAAACTTTAACACTGGTCAGATAAGGCCATCGGTACTAGTGTCTGACCAACCCCCTCTGCCAATCTTTCAAACGTTACTGTCAGAACCACCGTTGTTTATAGAGTCATTCCTCTTATAACTTTCCCGGATCAAACTTTGTCGGATCAACTTTGTAATACGAATTTCCTTTCAGACCGGACCTACCTATGTCAAGCCAATCCCTGTCTTGTGCGGTCACTTCCTATCCTTAAATGCCCACTGCCACTTCTGTTAGCCCAATTCCACTCCTATAAGGTCACTTCAACCCCTATAAGGCCACTCTGTATGGCCATCCCTGCCACCATTTGGCCATTTCCACCGCACTGAAGTCTCCTATACCCCTTTAAGGTCTCCTCCACCCCTTTAAGGTCTCCTCCACCCTCATATAACCACTTCCACTACAATATAGCCAACTCCATCCCTGTAAGAGGAGGAGGAGGGGGAGGGTAAACCAACGGAGGAGAGGAGTGAGGGGGAGAGTCGGGGGAGTGATGTAAGAGGAGGGAAGGAAGGAGGAGTACCACGGTGAAGGAAGTCTTTTAGAGAGAAAGGAGCGAGAGAGTCAGAGGAGGAGGGAAGGAGGGGGGAGAGGGTGTGTCTGGGAGAGTAACGGAAGAGGGTAGGAGGAGGAGGGGGGGAGGAGGAGGAGGAGGAGGAGCAGAAGAGATTTAGTTAGAGTTCACCAACTTGATTAGGTTGAGATATTTTTGTCTATAGTATTTTTTATTTTACTATTATTATTTATTTTAACTTTCGATATATTAGATAATTAGAGCCATATGGGGTGTATACGGTCACTATCACTGAACAGTAAGATAGAAGGACATAACAGTAATTAGTGGAGTACGGTCACGCTGTTCTAAATAAAGAGGAGACTCGTAAAACAAAGAGTTTAAAGCCTCTGTAAAGCTGGCGTATCAAAGGCTTACACCCGTGAAGATCTACACCCGGGCGCTCACCAGCCTGGGTATAGTATAGGTACAGTCCGTCCCTCCCAGGATGGCGACCCCAGCACCACCCAGTCGCCCTCACCTGCCCAGTAATACACAGGTTCGGGTGTATGATCCAGCCTCCGGTTTTGTTTTGTGAGAGGGAAAGGAAGGATGAAGATGGGGGTAGAGATAGAAAATAATTGTATAGTATATTATCCTTGATTGTTCCTCTCTTCCTCATCCTCCTTCACTGTAGGGAGTGAACGAGGTGATATTCCATCCTTCGCCATCAACCTCCCGTATGTGCAATATACATCGAATCCTTCCACGTGGATAGAGGACTCGTCTGAAGTAAACCTCTTTGATGATAAGAAAATTAGCAGTCTCCTCCAAAACTTCTTCCGTGGTACAGGCATCTCCCCAGTACCAACAGCTATCGTACGGGTACTCGTTCCTCCTCCCTTTCAATGAACGTCTCAGTTATAGGACTTGTCCCCATATTAACATAAGGAGTGTGAGGCTCCTTGTAGACCACCAGTAGGTTGTAGGAACCGTGGTCAATCAATTTACACCATTACATCAATTGCACTTTACCTATAATAGAAGAGATTGAAGGCTATAGGTCGTTCTCCCTTTACCAGCCTTGTTTATGTATGGTGAACGTTCCCGGTATGTGTGTCCTTCTAGCACCTGATGTACAATACTATCATGAATAACACCAGGAGTACAGGATCTCTCCCCAGACCTGCATTAGTGGTATTAGTCCTCCTCCACCCATCAAGGCTACCCGCGTCACTCCATCAGGCCAGGTGTGGAGAACCCTTCGCCACCCCTCCAGGCCAACGCTAGAGGACTGGCCCTCGTGGGGTAGTGGGCCCCACCCACCCACCCACCCACTTACCACCGCCCAGAGTGTTTCAGTCCAACATCCATTACGGAGGAAATGATCGGGACGGATCTTGTATTAAGCGCAGCCATCAGCCTATAATAGATAACGGAGTGAATGACGTTTATAGCGTAGCTGTTGTGCAGGGAGGCGGTCAGAGAGGTTCCTGATATGCGTCCTGATTGACCACACGGTATTCCGTTTCGGGTGAATACGACGTAATTCGTGCTACTTTTATTTTCATTTAGCTGTAGTGATCGTTAATGCTAAGTGTAGTTACTACTTGCTTTTCAGTCCAGGTAGAAGTGGCTGAGTTTGGTATTACTTGTAGTTTGCCGACCCTGGTTCGCTTTAGCGGTGTTTTTCCGATAATCACGTAATCTGGCCTCACAATGGTATTGTTTGTGGCAGAGACGAGGATAGAACCCGCCATCACCTCCGACTTTATTGATGATTTGTTCCTAAAGCTGTATTAATCCTCCGCCAAGCAGTAATCTAAAACAGAAGCTCAATAGCTTCCTTTCTTTATGTAAGTTATTCCATTATACACAATACAGTAAACCTGATTATCTCCCTTTCGAACATGTGACTAAAACCCAGTGTTGTGTCCGCACATCAGTTCATACTGCAGAGTTAAGTAAATCCATTTTTCTACTGCACTAAAATTACCACTCACGTACTTAGGTAAGGCTGCCAAAAAACTAGTGCATTAACCAACAGCATATAAAGATGATATTCTGGGGTGACATTAATTTAATGGAATTCAAATCACTTTTAACAGGATTTTTCGACGATGCTGAATTAAACATAACAGGACTTGACCTCTTCTGTGCTAGTACTCGCACTGATTGAGTGATTCCTAAACTTTTAATGCAGTGCCTTCGGTGTTGTTAGTCGGAACATTCATTAATGTTAATTTACTCTGCGTCTGACACTTTCCTTCACACATCCTCGAATTAATTGGATCTGAAAGTAAGTTTCAACGATGCTTCTCCTTTCTCAAACATACCTGGTAAATTATCCTTTATATTGACCTGAAATGGGATTTACTTTAGCGAACGTTATTTTTTGATGTGGCCTTAACTTAACTGACATGAGTGTGTCAAGCTGAGGTCAGGCGCCGACCCACTGCTGTAATAATTGTAAATGAAAGATAGAAATTTGTATTTTATTATTTATTTTTTCATCTGTTCGTGTATTTATTTATTTATCTATAGCTGTAGTTGTTAGTTTTATAAATTAATGAGTAACTTCAATAATAAATTTTCATATTTTATTATTTATTTATTTATTTATTTGTTTTAGCATATATCTACTGTTATTATGGTAATAATAAATAATAATAATAATAATAATTATAATTATAGTAATAATGGTTGCCCCTCGTGTAACGATGGCCGGCCGGCCCTGGGCCACCTAGGTGTTTTAAGGTGTAGAAGCTGTCGCCAACACAACCACACCCTGAGTTAACGAGTTACATGACCCAGTGTCATGGAATAGTCCGAGAAGACCGGACAACTCGCCAGCTGCACTGGCTAACCATTACCCCGGAATACCATCCGCAAATAGATTAACACCCAGGTTCCCAATTACTGCTGGGTAGACAGAGGCAAATGGCGTAAAGAAACTTGCCCATAGTTTCACCCTGCCCGGTGAGGACGCCACTTATTATTATACAATAAAACACACACAAATCACTTATCCATTGGCATCATCAGTATGGAAACTGGTCCTGTTGTGTTGCCATATCCTGCCTCGTAAATACTGAGGCAACGTTGCTGTTATTGCATCCTCCATTACTATACGACCCTTGACCATCCTCCATTACTATACGACCCTTGACCATCCTCCATTACTATACGACCCTTGACCATCCTCCATTACTATACGACCCTTGACCGATATCTGTCTTTGCAAACGTTGACAGCTAATAATAACGTTGACAGGATCACCTTGATTCATTGCACATTAACCCAATACATTCTTGTAGGAATATATGCAGATACACGCATAGAAATTTTTGCATTTAATAGATGTAAATTAAAACGTATATTAAGTTTACACACACACACACACACACACACACACACACACACACACACACACAGAATATCACTCCAATTATTTTCTGGGTAAAGTTTGGGAATAAGTTGGTGAGGTTTGTTCCGTACGCTTCTTCTAAACTCGATTGGATATTTCCGGAGAATTGCACACAGTAATGCAGGAGGGGGAACTTGGTGCGTCGCGAGAGCCACCGCCGGGAGAGCAAAATAACACGTGTTTTTTACAGAGACGCAAAGAGTTGTGTGAGGTGAGAAGACGATAGTGATGGAGAGTAATGATAACAGCAACGACGATGATAATGAAGACGATTATGATGATGATGATGCCGAGGACGATAATACAAATAATAATAATAATGATGATGATGACTTAAAGTAAAAGATTGTAGTAAGTAAGAACAGGAAAATACATATGGAGTCAAGTATAATATCGAGTCGGATATTTTGATCACGAAAGGCAAATCTTACTTCGTTCGCTTAGTATTATAAACACTCATCTTTACGGGTGCTAGGTTCGTGGGCTATAAATCTTTCGCTTATGACCATAAATATTCAAGCATTGGTCCTGTTGTTCCATAGCTCAAACCGTGACCACGAGTCTTGTCTTGGTCTCTAAGATCGGACCTGGGACTTGAGGGAAGGACCCCGGCCTTTAAGATCGGACCAGGGCCTGTGAGATAAAGCCTTGATCCCCCCGTCTGGTGGTCAGGTCAGACTCAGGTTCCCAAAGTTTTTATCCCGTGTCACTTCTGAAAATCCAAAATTATCCATGACTGAACTCGTCGCCAATCGTCTGGATTTTCAACTTTTTCTCAGCCAGATTAATAATTTTTATATCAGTGCAAATCCTGTGTATAAAACTAGGGACAAGAGTCCAACCTGACAGTCGTCAAGATGCGAAGATGAAAAAAGGAGAAGCAAAAGTAATGATAAAGGGGTGTTGCGTCACGAGCTAACTCAGTGTCTGAACACACACACACAACACAGCCAACTGTTTGGTCTCTGCATTTAATTATCTTATTTATTGATGAAATATTATGCGAGACCGACAGGATAAACACTTGTGGAAAACAAACAAACTTTATACACTGACTCCCACGGAAATTCATAATACGAGGTATATAGACAATATTTTGCATTATACCACTGCCTCATAACCTTTGACACCATCTTATTATAAATCGACATTCCATCAGATTACTTCGACAGACTTGCAGATATGACACCGACAGATCACCAAAATACAGTGAACCAGAGGTATGATTATGGTTGTCTTACGGTATTCGAACCCATAAAGCTCTCAAGCAGTCCTCTAGCAGGACGGCATTCCGTTTACGATAATGTTACCGTATATACAGTATATTGTTATATTATCAGTGTTATTAATATTTGCCCTATTGACTCGCATATTTTTAAAAAACATCTGTACAGACACTCGTTGTTCAACTGATGAAGCGTGCCTCGAGTATTGTTTCAATGATATTCCTTTTTATGAAACTGATTCGAGTGATGCTTCATTGTTTCGAGTTTTGAACTGTTCAAAATAGACTGAAAAGTAGTGGGAGTAAAGTGCAAAGGGGGTAGTTTTCAGTGGCCGTACACTCGACTAAGAGCCTCTGTACATCACATTGTAGACGAACAGGTTACTGCTTCATCTTTGTTTAATTTCGCCAGATGGCTGCCGTGATTATAAAAATCTTACTTCCAAGTTTAGTCTGTGCTCCAACGGAAGGTGACATTCTGAAGTTTTCTCTATTACATAAAATTAATTCACAAAGCTCATCCGTGTGTGCTTAATATTCATACACTTGGTTAATGCAATGTTGAGTAATAATTAATAGATTAAACACTGCAGAATAGATGAACAGCCATCTGCTATTAGTGGAAGAGAAGCGCTACTTAGCACAGCTGGTGGCATTTCTCAGGGCAGCTGGTGGCACTTCTGAGGACAGCTGGTAGTTAATTTACATTATTACACAAATTATTATTATTATTATTATTATTATTATTATTATCATTATCATTATTATTATTATTATTATTATTATTATTGTTATTATTATTCACTGACCGTCACCGTACATCATATTACACTGATCATTTTCCCCCAGACAACACAGTAATCCCCTATACACAGGCACATACATGTTAATAAGCTGACCTGCCAAGGGGATAAATATTTGTCCTCCTGTCATACATTATTAAAACCATTTAGCTTCTGAGGGCGTTGTCCTCCTAGGCCCCGGAGCACTGCCCTTCGCCCAGGAGGTACTTCATGCATCCTTCCTTCAGATTTTTTTTTTTAGTAACTCTCGTCAGGACTGATCATAAACAATTAAAAGCTATTAAAAAAATAATAATAATAATTCAATGCTCCCACCAGCGAGATACGTAAACTCGAATACGCTGGATAGCTTCAAACAAAGGTTGGGTGTATACATGGGACTGCCTAGTATGGGCCAATAGCCCCGCTGAAGTTTCCTCCATTCGTATGTTCTTATGCCTTTCGAGGTTAAATCACTACCAGCGGGAACCAGGTCACATACGCCTGGGTTGAGTGATTACGACAGAGTTTACCAAGTCCACACCTGGCCGTCACAGCTTTCCATCATCGCTCATGTTTTCGCGCCAAGAAATGTGTGATTTTGAGGTAGTTAGGGAGGCTGAAAGTCACCGGATATATTTGTGTTTCTGTTTCACTAATCACTTGGCGAAACTCTTCAAGGTATTATTGCTATATACAGTATGTTGATGTTTTTGTGTTATTTTTGGTATTACTTAGTTTTCACTCTGCTAGTTTAAGGCAATAACTTAGACTAGTCATTTTTATACTTTAACTTTATTTTTAAACAGTCGAAATTAGTCCAAGGTCAAGGTTATATACGATTTGCATTGTTTTTATTTTCATGGGAATAACTTTAATTGTATCTATTGCATTCGGCCCAATAAATGAAAGCCGCACGCAAACCTAATGATCTCTCAGGGTGTTTTAGAAACTTGTAAGAACAAATCCTCATTAAAGAAGAGATTATAAACTGCGTCTGTAGTACTTTAGTAAATTAACAATGTATTTATAACTATCTAACAAAGCCGGGTGTATAATTATCTCCATCTAAAGCCAGATGTTATGAGACGAGACATACGGAATGTTCATTAGTATTCATTACCTTCAATTGATTTTAAGTACATCTGACGCTATATGATGTGAAAACGTTCCATCACGTTAGAATATTCAGACATCCACCAACACCAGGCTCAACAAATCAGTTCCTAAGAAGTTTTAAGAGTCTAGACGTGTGTAAATTAGTCACGATAATAGCCTACAGAAGGTCGTTGATCCCTTCACACGGTCACTTGTAAATCATACTTCTACATTTCACTATCTAAAGCGACAATATAGTAATTTCACCTTACAGTAAAAAAAAATAGGATTATCTTAAGAGGGTAGTTTTAGTTAAACATTCACTAAAAACGTTAAATCAGCCATTACTATCATGTGAAGTAACATAATTACAAAAGATTATATCAATACAATGTTACGGAAGATGGTATTAGTTTCTGGTTATCTGGTCGCAGTCCTTTAGTAGTTCTGAAATGTGTAAGTGTTTCTGTAGAAGGTAACTGTCCATTGAACACATGTTAGCGGACCTAGAGTAATGACGGGGTATTTGGCTCCTCAGAAGAAATCTAAGATCCTTGTACTTATTCAGGAGGAGCCTAATGACCTTAATTATACTGTATAGGACCCCAGGACCCATGATTATCCTCTATAAGGTCCGTGGACGCTGGAGTACCCTGAAGGAACAGTCGAAGATCCTGGAGTATCCGATGTAGGAGTTCAATACCCTTTATTGTCCCTCGGATGAACCAAACTCCCTCCAGTATACTGTACATGGCAAAGAAACCAGACAGACCCCTAAGTACAAGTTTAATGATCACAGGCATAATTTTCCCTTACATAATCTGATTTGAGTTATAATATTTAATACTCTTTTGGCTTGTCATTATTACCTTCTGCAATGTTGATGGGAGAGGGAAGGTAGACGGACGATATTTAATTACACGACTGATCAGAAATTCTTTCACACACACACACACACACACACACCGCATCCTACAGTGCACCAAATTTTCAGATATTGGTTTTGATATGTCAAGGTGTATAACTGGAAGGGCATAAAACTGTGATGATGTTGAAGGTTGGTTGATGCTTGCTTAGTTGACTCCGAGACAGGAATAAGTGAAAATCCTCTTGGACCTGGTGGTGGTAGTGGACCTGGTGGTGGTAGTGGACCTGGTGGTAGTGGAACTGGTAGTGGTAGTGGTGGTTTCAGAGTCGATAATATAATTAGTCCCGTACAGGCAAAAAAAGAAAAAACCTAATTATTACCAGACAATTAATCGTATATGTTTCGTATATAAACAAGTAGTCATCCCAACCTTCACAACCTTGATTACTTGTTTGGTATTGAGAAGCAAGGGAAGTCCCACCCCCCCCCGTAAACAAAGGCACACACAAATATTCATCGAATTTTAATACTTGTTGCATCTTTATTAGCTAATTTAACTAACATAAAATAGTTAAGTTGTTGTAACACAGGACATAATAATTTGCATCCAAACTATTTATCGAGAAGAATGTTGTCCTCTTTCTCGTTGAGGGAGTGGAATGAGGAAGATTAAAAACGTAAAATATAACACAATAATTGATTTTCAAGTAGTGGAAAGACGGAGAGAGAGAGAGAGACGGAGAGAGGATGAGAAATGATTGGATGGAGGTAAGAGACAATGATTGAATGCATGGATTAATGAGAAACAATTAGCTTAACAGTAATTAGTGAAGGTCCTTGTTATATAGAATGAAGCGAGAAATATCCCTATCATATTAGTAAGTAATTAAGTTAGGCAATTAGTGAAAGTTAAGTAGGAGAAAAATATGCATGATTAGGAAGAAATTAAAATTAATAACTGATTGAGAAGTTAAGAGTTTGAATAAGGTAGAGAGAATTGATAAATGATATAAGACTACTAAATAAAGGTCAAAGGGTGTGGTTAGATTATTGTAGATGTCAGAAAGTAGGAAAATTACGGTGAAAATTAATGAAAGTAAAAAAAAAAACTATTGGTGAAGTTGATACGGATTAGAGATAAATGAAAAATCTCAAGAAAGGAGATAAAAATTAATACAAAGATGAATAAACGAATAAAAGAGGAAGTGCGAGAAATTAAACCGTCGGAAATACAATAAGCAAACCATAGAACAGACAATAAAGATGGACAAATTATCCAAACAGATAAATTAGAATAAAAGTTACTCATAGAAAGAGAGAGAGAAAGAAAACAATGATGATGATGATGATGAAGATAATGATTATGCCACAATAATATAAGAAAAAAAAGCTACCACGCGATAATAATTTATTACCCCCGGGATTATTACCTATTTATTATGAAGGTGAGGTAAAGAGCTATTACCTGTCGCATTACACCTCCCTACCTCTTATTCTTTTACGACTTCACACTTCTATTTCTTAGCAACGTGTCTCACTAGAATTATTATTTCACATTATTATTACTATTATTATTATTACTTGTATCTAGCATGAATTAAAATACAACATCCTGTAACACGTATGCAGGTGGATGAGTTACCAGGAGACTCTCTTTGTCCTGCATTTCTAATTATCTTGTCAGGTTGTCCAGGCCCACAGTTACTTAAGGTTAAATATGACGGTGTAAAATTATACTGGACTAGATTTGGCAGTGTTACGTTCGGTTGGAATAAATTCATGGAGTTTTGGTTAAGTTTGGTGAGATTTTTTGGTTGTCTTAGACCCACTAAAAGGCTTTAGTCACATCTTAAGCTCATTGTTGACCTGATGCCACGACTTAAACATCATTTCGTCACGTATAATAACTGGATCATGTCGCGGCACCAAAACAACTCTTTCATGCTGTCAGGTGTAAAAACAACTTTTGAAAAATTCTCTGTGACAAACATGAAAGAAATTTGCATCTTCTGTACACAGCCTTGGATCTGAGATATTATTCACGATGAACAGAAGAGCAATATTAAATAGAAGAATGTAAGATGATAAAAGGAATGAGGGCGGTAGAATGGGGAATAGGAGGAATACAGAATAAAAATGATGAATCTTTGCTGAAAGAAGAGAGGAAGTAGGAGAACGTAAATGGGCAACAGAGAACATAGAAATAAAAATGGTTTAAATAAGGGGAAATATCTACAAAGGATGAAATAATTGTGGAAGGGGTAAAAAATACAGATAAAATAAGGTGTGAATGAAAGAAGGGAAGGGAGGGAGGAAAAGAGAAACAGACATGGATAAGAAAGGCAAGTCACGAGGAAATAAAAAAACAGATGGTAAATAAGCGGTGAAGAGAGAAAACTTGAAGACCAGGAGGATTCTGAAACAAACGGAGAAATATACGTGAAAGATAAGAGGGAGGGAATGATAACGATGATAATAATAATGATGAAAAAGTCTTATTAGCGACTTGTTTTCTTCATCTTTGTTCTCTCTTTTATTATAAGCTTTGGGTCCAAATATTCACATACTTCAACAGCCCAGACATGACTAATGGCAGGAACAGTCATAAGAACAAAACACCTAACATAATTCTTATCAGTGATAGAGACGACGTCTTTTAGTATCCCGATAAGAATATTAATGACCGGTAAAAGTATAGTTGACTCCAGGAGTGATTATATAGTTGTAGTGCAAAATAAATGTCTGGTTTTAGTTTTCGAAATGTGGTTTAGAAAAATATAACATACTCGTGTTCTTGTTCTTCATGATATAGACACCAGCCAGAAACAACTTAGTTTAAAAGAACAACTGTATTAATACCTGGATACACCTGAGGGTGTGGGGGAAGAACGTGAGTAACACACACACACACACACACACACACACACACGCACACAGTCATACAAGATTAATAAACTAAATATTAAACTCCTCTTACGGTAATAACAGCCATAATAAAAGCTTCATGAGACATAGGAGTGTCGCTGTAATCCAGTCGAGCTGAATGATTGTGTTAGTAATTAGAATGCACCGCTGGGATACCGTTTAACATATAAATAATGGAAGGAATAATTACCATATGAATACTATTAACACTTCCCTTGACTGGCGTGACTGAGATACAAATACCGTCATACCGCTCTACATGTACTGTAGTGTCTGTATCATGTTCTCTTTCCTGTATCTCGTATTCCTCACTCCTGTATTTGGTAAGATTACATAAATTGCCTCAACATTTTATAATTCTCTTAAGACATTTCCCTGTATTGGTATCTTACTTCAAAACACTCTCAATTATGATGATGTTGGGGGGATGTTTTTGTCGTCCAGGTTGTGTAAACCGGATGTGGCAGGGCGATGGATGTTGTATTTCCTCGTTAGAATATCGTGTGGTTGATGTACTGCTGCTGTCATGTCTCTCAGGGGGGATTCTCTGGGGGTGTTACTGAACTGGTGATGGTTCTCTGGGGGTGTTACTGAACTGGTGGTGGTTCTCTGGGGGTGTTACTGAACTGGTGGTGGTTCTTTAGGGGGTAATATCCACGATTGCTTCATTTTGTGATGTAGCGTTGATCACAGCGATAGCAATATTGTTTAGCCTCAAGTGACGAGCAACTCACACTGAATGATTACTTCCCTGAGAGACAGAGTTATCGTTGTACTTTACGGGTTGACTAATTGTGCATGTAGTAAAGATGAAGCCGGTAGGTTCAGCTGTATCTCTCTTTGAGGATAAAGTTTATGCTCTATCTCTCGGCTACCGTGACCCTGACCCCTGGTGTGTGTGTGTGTGTGTGTGTGTGTGTGTTTATTTACTTTGTGTTCATAGGTGTCCTCCCAAACGAAGATACATAACCTCAGGGAAATCATCGTGTTTTTCTTTCTTTCGTTTTAATCCCTATGGTCCGTATGTCACGTTGGAAGGTGATATCCATCGGGAAGTCCTTTGAATTTACATCGCCTATTATATATTTGTGTACAGTTAAAAAAAATGATCCACGTATTCCATATATAGCCTAGGAATAGAGGGATCATCTAAGGATTAGCCCCTCGCTTATTTCACCTGAGGATTAGACACCAGCTTATATCTGAAAATGAACTATCCCAACAGAAAGCAACATTAATAGTTATTGTCTTCTACTGACGTTGATCGACTTGTAGTCTCTCTTGCTGTTATCGATTACAGTCAGGTCTGTGAGAGTCAGTCATCCCGGGTCGTAAACACAGTGTTCAAAAACTTTTTTTTTAAATACATTTTTTTATTGTTATTCGCCATTAGTAACTTGGCGGCCAGTTCATAAATATTTTTTTTTAATTACAGCATATGTAACGGGTTGAGTTTTTTTTTAAGCTGATAAAGAGAACGAGACGCATAAAGCGAGACTATCATTGTCTTGCATTCGGCCACTCTGTACCATAATGGGAAAGAGCTTGTGGTTTAAGTGGGGCGGTGCAGATACGACACGTGTGCCTCATTACAAAAAGGAGGGGGTGTGGCCGGCACCGCACTCGAGCGCCTTCACTTCTCAACTGTAAGTTAGGTTTCCATTTACAGCTGGATGGACTGGTGATGTACCAAGCTCCAACCATCAACCCTTAAGACAGGAGGCTAGCAATGTTTCCACTTGGCCGTCAAATCACCGATGTAAGAGCCCATTACAATATTTAGGGTGATGTAACTCGTGTGTGTGTGTGTGTGTGTGTGCCAGCCATATTTATGTAGCACGTACTAGATAAAAACTATAAGTAAAAGTGAGTTCTTAGGGTTAATATAAGATAGTGAGAAGATAAGGTGGACGGGAGAGTAGGAGAGAGAAAGGCGTCCTCAAACCTGCCTCCATAATTAGAGTCCTGACAACTCATTAATCGTAATATTTCATTAGTGAAACATTTGAGGAGAGTGAGTTTTAATTAACCTCACGTAGTTAACGGAGGAAAAAAAATAATTGACTGGAAAATCAATAAAAGTCTGGTGGGATGGCAGCCAAGACACTCAGCCTCCACCCAGTATGTGACGAAGATGCACTCTTTTGGGAGGACTTTTCTTGCTACTGTACTTACCAATTTTGTATTACAAGCCTCGCCTCACGTTCCACCTCACTTAGTATGCTAAATAACTATCAAATCATATGCAGAGGTGATAAAAACAGATGATTCTTCGCTGTTTGTTCATTGCTTGCTTTTGCACGGGTGGGGAAATTAGGTCTTAGTGGCTGTAAAAATGACTAGGAGTAATGGTTATGGTGTGGCTGCTGCCGATATGAGTGGGTGTGATAATGACATGAACGAGAGAAAATCTGTGTATCTTATTTCGAGGCTAATTTGACATTTTTGCTGTTTTTCTTGATTGTTTGTGCTGCTATGGTTAGTGCTATGGTTGATGGTACTGTATTTATTGAGGATTACTGCATTTGTGTATTTTTGGTTGTTCTTACAGCTTATTGTAGAGTACTGCGTCTTGTACCACTCCACCCAACTGTGAATGGTAATCTAACTTTACAAATGAGAAAGTGAAGAAGGTCAAGAAAGTGTCGACCACACCGCCTACTTGAGTACTTAAACCTTAGTACACAATATTCTGCGACCTTACTGCTCAGTGAACCAACTTTTTACTTTTCAAAGATTGTTGTGAATAGGATTGTGGTAGCCGTTGTGAATACAATTGTGGTATCTGTTGTGAATACGATTGTGGTAGCTGTTGTGGTTAGGATTGTGGTAGCTGTTGTGATTATTGTAGTTTATTTTTGTCTGTTACTTTTATTGTCCAAGTTAATGTTGCTGTTGACGGGAACTATAACACCACCTACCCTGAGTGTCACTATACATGGGTCACCACGCTTATTTATACTTAATTCTCTCCTCACTGTTCATCACACCTACACATGTCGATACAGCATTAACTATCCTCCTACCCCCATCCTTAAACTATTCCACTCCGCCACGACTATCCTTCTTGTTCATTACTATCTAACTATAATCCACTTGAAGCCTCCATCTACAAACTAATCGAACACAATCTCACCACAGCGAACTTGTCCTCTGAGTGTGCAGGTTGTGATGGAATACATTATGGAAGCGGAATCAGGGACATAAATTAGATTTGCGTGGATGGACCGAGGCGGGCGGCACACAAGAGAGGCCTCAATACCACACTAACTGGCCCATTTCCTTCCATCGACCATCTCAAATTACCAGATGGGTAGCTTGTTAGGTGTGGGTAGGGAAGAAAAAAAATATTTTAGTTTGGAATTGTTCGACGTAAGAGCTAAGGTATTTGCAGTAAAACAATTCTGTTACAAAAAAAAAAATCGTGTCCCATATATTGGTACAGGTAAAAACAATTTCTGAGTGCACAATTGTTTGTTACTGATTGTATATAATTGGATTTTTTTTTTTAGCTTACTGTCGTATTTTCTGTTACGTACTGCACGAAACTTTTATATTTCATTCAATTTATTTTTTGTTTGTGAACTGTACAGTCGAGAACACAGAGGCAGGTTAGGAGAATGATATTTATTTGCGTCGCGGAGGAGGTGTCTATTTAAGGGTGGCAGACGGAGGCTATGAGGCCAAGCGGTGGAGTAGCTTACAATATTTGGGTCTCCCGCAGTATGGGACGTCCTCAGTAACCCTCTCTATGGAGTCACTGGTCTCTCAATAACCCGATAATAACATTGAGGCTGAGTGTAAGTAATTTATTCACCAAATTTAAGACATGGTACAAATAATTTTTTTTTTGCCATTTACCTTATTTTATAAATAAGAAAGGGGGCGCAGGTTGTAAAATTTGTAAACCTTTATTTATATCTGACCTACTGGTGCAGACGCTGGATGGAAGTGGTTCGTAGACAAATCGAGATGATAGTAAATGACCATATCAATGCCAGCAGTGAACAGGTGTGTACATAACTGAGGGTAAGAACACGCTGGCATGGAAGAGCTGCGCGTGGCTGCTTAGAGGTATAACTTGAATAATAATAATGATGAGTTCATGAGTCCCTGATGACCTCCCAAGATATTCTGATGCTGCCAGTGTTAATTAATTAAGTGATGTATTCTCCATTGCTGCCGATGGTTCACTGAAGACTGATGAGAGTTTATTGATTATAGACTTTAGGAGTTTACTGATGACGTAATGGGTTTATTGATGACGTCACAGGTCAGCTGGTGATGCTTTGGGATTATTCACCACCACCTGTGTACTGATGATGCACTTACTTCACTCAATGATGTCATAAGTTGCTGATGACGTTCTAAGTTCAGTAATGACGTCATCGATTTGCTGATAAAACTGAGGCTTCATCGACGTTCTCATAAGTTCGCTAATAATATCTTAAAGGCAATGATGATTTAATATTTCTGCAGATGACGTCATGGATTTTTGATGGCGTCATTAGGTATTAAAATTGTCTTTATATCCGAGAGTGACGGAACTCACCAATGAGGCTCCAGGTCAGGTGCCGCTGGTCATGAGGATTAATTATCAGTTTGGCAGCAATGATATACTGAATGTCGGAACTATGAGTTGGTAATCGTTGCTTTAGGATCACGGTCGGTGAAGTACCAAGATACATTACAATAGCTACAAGTAGCTTCTGATCTGTCCTCATTCACTTAAGTTCATCAAGGTTACGTGGCCAGTAGATGGTGTAGTGCAGTGGCTCAACTTGTTTCGGTCTGTGTACCCCCTTGGTAGGTGCTGTTTGTGGGACGCTCGTGAGGTGTGGTACGTCAGTGATATTCTCTACACGCTTAATACAGTATACCGTACCTAATGAGGCTTCACTTGCCCCTGGGATTCAGAACTGCTGGTGTTGTGGGTATTACTTATGGTATAAAGTTACAAGCTGGTCCTAAACATTGAACTGAAATATAACAAATATAACAGTGATAAGAAATGGAAGATACATTGTCAAAATATATTTTAATAGATATTACAATAAATTGACCGTTTTACGTATTTTCTGATTTCTCTTCTGTACTTAAAAGTAGAAAAAGTATTCTTTAAGGCCGTTGATGTAATCATATGTGAAATATCAAGCAGCTGATATAACCTTTGGAATTCGAAAGTTAAGTATAACTAACAGGTGGGTGGGCCTTGGGTGCCTCGGGGCCTTGCTCGGACACCATCCTCCCACTCGCCACCACAGGAGACATTCGAAAAATACATTGCCGCCTCCACCTCCTCCTCCAATAGTAGAATCGATTTACTAGAGGCTAAGAGTCTAGCTTCCTTGAGGCCAAGTTATAATACTTTGGGAGTCAGGCGTGAGGAGGAGGTGGCGAATTTATTTTTGGAACAACCTGTACTTCGTTAGTTACAATACAGTACAGACACTGAGTTACTGGTGAACAGGGAATTTTCCTTAGAAACCAAGAACCACCAGATGAGACCTGAAGGTAATAGATGAAATTGATCAGTTAAGACGACAAAATAGATCAGTAAACTATTTTCTAAGAGTGTCTCTTAGATGTAGTGACAGTTATAGAAACAATAACAACTCGAAAAACAACAAACAATAACGAATATAGATAAAAACAGATAGGTTTAGAAAATAACAAGTGATAGAATACAAACAAAAGGAAATTATTACCAGAGACAGATAAAACACAGGCAAAGTTTTCCCTTTTTGTTACCATTCACCTCACCCCCGTCTTCAATTTCACTAGTGAATTAACACAAGCTAGTAAACGCACGACTTTCGCCAGTTTCCCTTACTGACAAGCCGACGAGAGAAATTAAAGTTTTATGGCAACACAACACTGACTATAAATTATGGACAGCAAAGGGGTGAAGCATCGTAAACAACTGTTGGTTTAATTTACGAGTGAAATAATGCAATGTTCACGATATGAAAGACTTTATTTTTATTGTCTCGTTCGAATATATTTTTTTTTGTATAATTAAGCCGCCATGAAGAATGTGTTTTTCATCACACCAGTACACAGCGTTCTTAAGCAACGCCTTCAGTCAGAGGGTCAAAAAGAGTGGTATTTACAGGTACTTGCCATGGCCTCTTGACTGATCACTATCCCAGGAGTGGTTATGGGATGTATTGATCACCTTCAGCGTATTGGCCGGGCACAAATGAGACATAAAGCTGTTTTATTGCCAGTATTACCGGGCCATTACCTACCATTAACCACCCCCACTGACTCCCTCCTTACTGCTCCATCATGCCCGAGCCTCTGCCCCCTTCCCCCTCCCTTCCACACACACACACACACACACACAACCACTCCAGTGTTCCCTCACACCCTCAAGCCCACCCAAAACACCCTCCTTTACACCCCTTCACTGTTACCTCACACCCACATCCTGATTCTTCCCACGCTTGGGTCTTTAGCCCCCAAAGCTTCCACCCTCATACCCACGCTTCCATTCCTCCATCAAATCATCTCTCTCTCTCTCTCTCTCTCTCTCTCTCAATGATGCAGTTACAGTTCTCCACGGAACAGTTACAGTTCTCCACGGAGCAGTTACAGTTCTCCACGGAGCAGTTACAGTTCTCCACGGAGCAGTTACAGTTCTCCACGGAGCAGTTACAGTTCTCCACGGAACAGTTACAGTTCTCCACGGAGCAGTTACAGTTCTCCACGGAACAGTTACAGGTCTCCACGGAGCAGTTACAGTTGTTCTTCCTTCACGGAGCAATAACTAGCCTCCCCAAGGCGCCATTTCCAAGTGATTGTATTTAGCTAAGCGAAAAAGAATGGAAACTGTCGGTGTGAAACTATTGAATATATTCTATTTTCTTTACTGCTTCTATCTCGTCCTTAGTCCTTAGTTATCACATGAATTACTTTAAGTATATAATATTTACTAACGTTTTTTTTCTGGGTGTAATTTGCTTGTGATTTTTTTTGTCAGTAATTTATTGTTTTTATTTTAGTTTCCGTTGCCTACATTTTCTCTTTCGTACCCGGAAATTTTCTCTTTGTTATTTCTTACAAAGACTGACGTTGTTTTCCATTTCAGAGGTTTGTTGTTGGTGAGTGATTGGGTATTGTAACTTATTTCCTAAAAGATTTGTTGGTTTTATTTGAACATTCTTTAAGTCTTTCTCTTCAAGCCCACAAGATGATAAACATATTAATATCCATATTGATTTATCCCTTTGAGTACAATATTGTTACGATGGCATTAACTCTCGAGTACGATGGTGTTAACCGTTTGAGTACAATGACCTTGCATTCGTCGTACTAAATGGTTTAACGCCATCGTACTTCAGGGGTTAACACCATCGTACTCAAGGGGTTAACACCATCGTATTCAAGGGGTTAACACCATCGTACTCAAGGGGTTAACACCATCGTACTCAAGGGGCTAACACCATCGTAATCAAGGGGCTAAGACCACCGTAATCAAGGGGCTAACACCATCGTAATCAAGGGGTTAACACCATCGTACTCAAGGGGTTAACACCATCGTATTCAAGGGGTTAACACCATCGTACTCAAGGGGTTAACACCATCGTACTCAAGGGGCTAACACCATCGTAATCAAGGGGCTAAGACCACCGTAATCAAGGGGCTAACACCATCGTAATCAAGGGGTTAACACCATCGTACTCAAGGGGTTAAACAGTAAAGACAAGTTAGCTGAAGAGTAATTTACTTTAATTAGGCGTTTGAGGTTTCTCCCATGCATATACCTGATGAGTAATTATTGACAATTACAACTTTTGGTTCGGTTTGGTTTGGTTATATTAAAAGCGTCGGTTGGTTCAGGTGTGTGGAAATTGAGGTCTGTATTTCAGTACTATCCTCTCTTAGCCTTACAATTCACCTAGCCCCTGTACTACATTGTTCAAGACGTTACCCTCTAGCTAGACCAACACCTGCATGGAGAATATTTGAAAGGCGGAGGTGACGGCGAAGAACGTGTTCATGGGTACGGTGTTAAAGGTGAACCAGGGCGAATAGTGCGCCCTTGGGTCTGTAGGTAGTGCTTCTCTCCATCACTGACCCCTCCACCTGCCTACCATCACTGACCCCTCCACCTGCCTACCACCATCACTGACCCCTCCACCTGCCTACCACCATCACTGACCCCTCCACCTGCCTACCACCATCACTGACCCCTCCACCTGCCTACCACCATCACTGACCCCTCCACCTGCCTACCACCATTCACCTACCTCCACACACCTGCATACCACCATCCGGATTCGTCGTATTCTTGCCTGCACTAACCTGTCTCACTCACATGAATCTGTCATAAGTTACGGGTCCCTACACTGACCTACCTGCAACACTGCTGTAGTGTATATATATATATATATATATATATATATATATATATATATATATATATATATATATATATATATATATATATATATATATATATATATATACTGGCAGGTGTGGAGGGGTCCTTAACATGACACAGTGAACATGAGAGTGTATAACACAGCTAATATTACCATGGGACAGGCAACGTTGGCAGGTGATATTCCCTGCGGCGTGTGTACAGCCCGCCACTGCCTCATGTTAAGCGCTGCAGAATAAGCCAACCCATCTTACCTGGGAGGTTACTACACCACAATGGCTGTTTGTGGTAGGAACTGCTGACAGCATCTCAGTCTTCCTTATCCTAGATTATTATATCCAGGTAATGTTTTGTTATATTTCCTGATGATGTAAGGGGGCATGACTAAAAGCATTACAATAACAATAAGATATAAACATCCTAAACACCACAATACTGTTGATTGTTTTCGAGACTGAAAATACGTGATGACGTCTGGTGCAGTGTTCAGCATGCTCGCCTCGCAAACGAGTTTGTCTATTCAGCAGTAGTGAGGTGCCTGGATGTTAATTGATTTGCGGTCTGTGTTTCGGAAGATTAGCCAGTGTAGTTGGCGAGTTGTCCGGTGTTCCTGTTGGAGTATTCCTTGACAAGAGGTAATACGACTCGTTAACGTAGGGTGTGGCTGTTGTGTTGACCCAGGGCCTGGCCGGCCTTGGACACGAGGGGCAACCATTATAATATAATTAAAAAACTATATATTTTCTAAATTGGCTACCGACGATGACCTCGGTTAATTTTTGGAATAATGACACACTTCAGTCACTAGTATATATACAGAGTAAAGTTTCTGCACTACTTACCAAAAACAGACGACAGTATGTTAATCTAAAGGGATAAGCAACAAGACAGTTACTTACATAAAGTAAAGTAATGTTCGTTTGTTGTCGACCTTTCTACCTGGTGATTAGTTTTAATTCCTGATGCACTACACCCGAGATTTGGAAGAAAATTTCTGTATTTTCTCCTGGGCTCAGTTTTCGCCGCAGTGGCACACGTCTCCGATAAACATGTACTCGGTAACAGCTGCTCAACTATTACGTGAAAACTGGAAAGCAATTTCCTTTCATCGCTGTGACATCCTCCAGGACGGAGACTTACCTTTCACAGCAACCTGCAATAATTTCCTGACTGCAACAGCCCGTATTGGCGGAAGCTCAACTTTTATTATTTACTCCTCTATATATAGAGTAATATATTAATTCTTCATTTTTAATACATAAGACAAAAGATCTCTTTATAAACCTGATCAAATATGTCTTCTCATCCACTGTGACGATGCAGCTCAGGCGAGATAAACAAACATATACATAACACTTGTTGATGCCTGTAGGAGCAACTCTTCACTGCCCTTTCCACCCAGTGTTTGAGTACATCCTTCGCTCCACCCTCGAAACTCCTTGAAATACCTTTCAGTAAGCCGTCCTTGGTAGCACAGCTTATATGAAGTCGATAGGAGAACTTTAGTGTATTAGATGTGTTTAGGATGAAGGTAGTGAGGGGAGAGGAAAGAGATGGTTAGGTTAGGTTAGGTTGAGGGGAGAGGAAAGAGATGGTTAGGTTAGGTTGAGGAGAGGAAAGAGATGGGATGAAACTGCGGAATGGGCAAGGTATATGCAACATTGGTGTGTAGGCGGAGTCATAGGTACAGTACTGGTCTCTGGTTCTTCTTGTGAGCTCAGTACTGGTTTCTGGTCTTCGAAGGGTGAATTCATATACCGCTTAGATAAGCCTCGTGTGTCTAGAGATGAGGAACTCCAGGAACGTGTGTATGTGTCGACTGCATCATCAGGTAATGTCACGATAAAGGTGGTTCCAAAGTCTGTTGCTATGCCAGGGTCTCGTACTGCATGGTGCCTCTGTCCGACGCGCCTCCAGATTCTGCACTATAATTTCCATGGCATTCCGTCCTGTATATTAATATGGATTGACTCACACGACGGCTTTGTATCACACCTAAGTAGTAACTGACTTGGGGAACCAGGGAGAGATGATCCTCGAGTCAAATTGTTTTTTGTTTTTTTTTTATACCTGTCGTTACCAAACAGGTGATTGATCTTAAGTATTACTTGTATTTTTACAGGCTATAAACAGGTATCTCTTGTTCTTTATGTTTTATCAGTTGTATATAATATGTTGGCTTTGGTAGTACTTTTATAACACGGCGGCACAGTCCTCACCACAAGCTGTTTATAGTGACATATACCAAGTCGTTTTCGTATTATGACTGATTTATAAAAGACGTATTATGACGTATGCTTTGAGATGCTATTTATATTTAATGTCAATATATTGTAAATAATGAGTTTATATCGATACATTTTACTGCAAGAATTATTAGCTCATAGGTGAGTATAAATAGTGTGTGTGTGTGTGTGTGTGTGTGCAATCACCCATGAATTAAACGTAAACCAATGATATATACGAACTTGGAAATAAATAAATGAAAATGGACGTACAGTATTTTAATTTTTTCTAATAGAATTTGAAAAATAACAAAGGCTTTAGGACGAGAACCAGGGCATGACATTTTATTATTTAAACATATAGAGAGTTGTACGTTATGAGTTTCGTTGAGTAGTCATAAATACACAAATGAAATATGTTGTGTTCGTAAGTACTGAAATTTCATGTTTGGTTGGTTTGTTTACTCGCTGTAATGACTAGTACATCACATATGTAATCATAAATTTACCACGAGAATTTATTATGTTATCGGTGGGTGATTATTGTGATGTCATTTGTGGCATTATGATCAGTTATATGGAGTTCTTACCTCTTTTTGTTACCACCAATCGCATGTTTTGTTTTTCTTCATCGCCAAACTGTCAGGTCCAATGTTGTAAAATTACGTTCCATGTCAGCGTCGTGTGTCGCTGATGTGCAGTCACTAATTTCTTAATGGGCAGGAAGCACGCGACATGCTTAATATTGCACACGCTCGGTCGATGTGTCCTCGGACGTGTTGTGCAAGCCTTGTGCCTCGCTAATGACACCCATGCGTCACTGACCACACCTCCCGCACCTCCAGGATGGTAGGCGTGAAGCACTGAGTTCACTGGCTTGCTCCTGCAAGGGCTGGCGGATCTTGTGGAGTACTATAATGTGTAAATGGCACCCCCTTTGAGGACTGGCACCATTTAGGGAAGGTGAGATGTGCTGATGACATTGTCTGGAGATTGGCATCCTTTACTGGTGTTGGGATGTGTTAGTGGCACTCGCTGGGGACTAGCGACCTTTGCGAGAGTTAGGATGTGCTGGTGGCACATCGAATTAGTAAGACATATACGTAGCTTATATGAGCGACCTTTAGATATAAAGTGAATCACGAATACAAAGTCAAAAACACACACACACACACACACACACACACACACACACGCACACAAGCACAAAACACTCGTACAGGCAAACGTTCACATATGTCGCACTCTGGTTCTCACACACACACACACACACACACACACTCACCTTGAAGCTTGATTACAGTAATTATAAATCTTGCATGATATAGTGGCGCAGAGTTTGTGAGGAACAAGTGTTGGCCACTCCCTCTGTGTGGTGGTGGTAATCGTCACATAAGGACCTGCTTGTTGCTCACCACAGCCTTCTGGAGATAAACATTCCTTCTTGTGGAGTCATCAATTATCCTGTCAGCAGCTGTCGTCTCTACCATGTGTCAGCAGCTGTCGTCTCTACCATGTGTCAGCAGCTGTCGTCTCTACCATGTGTCAGCAGCTGTCGTCTCTACCATGTGTCAGCAGCTGTCGTCTCTACCATGTGTCAGCAGCTGTCGTCTCTACCATGTGTCAGCAGCTGTCGTCTTCTACCATGTGTCAGCAGCTGTCGTCTCTACCATGTGTCAGCAGCTGTCGTTCCTACCATGTGCAGCAGAGCTGTCGTCTCGACCATGTGTCAGCAGCTGTCGTCCTACCATACCGTCGTTCCACCATGTGCAGCTGTCGTTCTACCATGTGTCAGCAGCTGTCGTCTCTACATGTGTCAGCAGCTGTCGTCTCTACCATCTGTCAGCAGCTGTCGTCTCTACCATCTGTCAGCAGCTGTCGTCAACACCACATCTGAGATATATATATATATATATATATATATATATATATATATATATATATATATATATATGTTTTTCTTCATTTTATCGTGATATTGATCCGTATAATAATGCTGTTGTGTGTTTGAATACTATTGGATCTCAGCCTGGACAAAATTACTAAATGCAGCGTTTTACCAATATCGTCTTATTCATAAAACAGTACAACTCATAACTATAAAACCGAAGTGTATTGACATAACACACCTAACACATTATGGATCAGACTATTAACACGACAGTTCCAGTTAAATATATAATTGGCAAAAGGACGATCAAAATTAAAGGGTTGGTGGTCAACACATGACCTGACCTGACCCAGCAGCTTAATGGTGGTTCAACACATGACCTCACCCAGCAACTTAATGGTGGTCAACACCTGACCTGACCCAGCAGCTTAATGGTGGTCAACACCTGACCTGACCCAGCAGCTTATTGGTGGTTCAACACATGACCTGACCTGACCCAGCAGATTAATGGTGGTCAACACATGACCTGACCTGACCCAGCAGATTAATGGTGGTTCAACACAGACCTGACCTGACCCAGCAGATTAATGGTGGTCAACACATGACCTGACCCAGCAGCTTAATGGTGGTCAACACATGACCTGACCCAGCAGCTTAATGGTGGTCAACACATGACCTGACCCAGCAGCTTAATGGTGGTCAACACATGACCTGACCCAGCAGCTTAATGGTGGTCAACACATGACCTGACCCAGCAGCTTAATGGTGGTCAACACATGACCTGACCCAGCAGCTTAATGGTGAAATTGAACCTCAGTGTTTGTGCTGCATCATCCTACACCCATTTACCTTCCATAGAAGAAGTCGGTGATTACAAGATCCATTCTGTGAGAGAGAGGTGAGAACCTCTCAAGTGAGGGAAAGGTTGTACATGACCCACATTCTACCGGTCAGTCTCCACACCTACACAGTATTGTTTGGACAGACCAATTTTTTAAACTGATCTATAACTCCTATCAGAGTGTAAAGGTTCGTTAAGTTTTTGTATGAAAATATATTTTTGGAAGTAGAAATAGGTTATAAATACTAAAGCTCGTGTCAGTAATTTCGACAGCTAATCCCTAACAATGTTAAAGTTAGGTTTAATATGAGAGTAGATCTTCGCAGTCTGCCTTGTGCATATAACGTCAGCAGCTTTGAATAAATTACAGGCGAGTATCATGCTCTGGTGCCCTGTAATAAGGCTTCACATATGTACAAAGACCATTTTATATTAGAACTCTGTGTACTCTCGGTATGTGAGCAAGTCCGATGTTATTTGGCTTAAGTTGTAGTTCTTTCATTAAACCATAATAACTCTCTTGAAAGAGCATAAATTGAATCTACACTGGATTTAACAAGTATTTATATTGTTACATCATATACGACTACAATTGACTTGAGTTCATCTCGAGTATGAAGGAAGCAGAGTGTTTGTATGGTGATAGTAAACTGCTGAGTGACATAAGACCAACTTGTTTCGTTTGTTTTTGTAATGCTTTTCCTTGGTGTATGTACGACAATTATATGTATTTGTTTCAATGTCAGGATGTGCGGGTGTTTGTCCTCATAAGAGTCGTTGTATGTGATCAAGGTGGCTCATAGAAAAATAATCTTAGTTTTTTAGTCTTTCGTCGAGGTATACCACATCATAATCTTGTTCGTCATCTACTGATTCAAAAACAGTTGAAAACAAAAATTGATTTGTCAGACATGAATGACCACTTGTGAAGCCATGTTGGGAATCATTAATCAACTTGTGCTTCTCAGGTGATTTCGAATCGAGTTTGAAATTATTGCTTCCAGCAATTTGCCTACAATTGATGTTAAATTGATTGGACGATAGTTAGAGGATGGTGATCCATCTCCCTTCTTCAAAATCGGTCACATTCACTATCCTCCAGGATTCTGGTACTAAACCCGATTTAAATAACGTGTTAAACAAATTTGGTAAGGGCATACTAAGTTCTTCCTTACATTCCTTTAATACTCTGGCAAATATCTCATTTGGAACTGGTGACTTATTAGGCTTTAGTTTGTCTTTGTTTATTAACATGATACTAGTCACTACAATCTCGCTTAAATTATTTTCTTCTGTCTCTGTGTATAGTCGGTGCCTCTGGTATCATTTTTAAATTTTCGGTGTTGAAAACTGTTGAAAAATGTGTTCAGATTATATGGAACTTTTCTTCTCATATTTTTCTTTAAACAAAATCAAACACTTTAAGAATGCAGAAATAAAACTTCTCACCCAACACTGAGGGCCACTCTAATAAGGGATACATCTACAGTGTGTGTCCGCACACCAACGTACAGTACAGTACAGTTCCCTAAAATATCAGAACAGGGAAATTGTTTTACCTACTGGGTACTGTAGTTCATAAACCTGATTGTACGTGGATATAAGTTTACACGGGCTTATACACACTTGTGCACATGAACGTGTAAACAAAACTTCGTAAACATACAACTTGTTCAAAGATAAACATTACCAATTTAGGATGTAAACATTTATAACTCATTCTGGTGCTGCCATTGTCCTTCATCAGTGCAGCTTTAGTCCTTTGGCTTATACAGCCCCTCTTAGTCCTGTTTAGTAGTAATAAACCTTTACTATAGGAAATGTAAAACTTTTATATAGAACCTCAGGGCCACCGGGAGGGTATATAGGCCCTCATAAAATTTACTCCTTGGGGAGAATCGAGTCATGTGACGGGGGATCATTAGCCCCATGTCGTCTAAACATTTACAAGAGTTTTCCCTTCCCAAAGCTGGTGATGATGACGTCAGCTGGTAGAATGGTCTTCATTGGCTTCAATTGAAGGAAATGAAGTTGAGCTGCGGTCTATTACGGAGGAGTTGCTGGGGGAGTGTCTGGGAGGGTGTGTAGTGGTGCTTGTGTGGTGCTGGGGTGACGACGGCTGTGTGGTGGTGCTGGGGTGACGACGGCTGTGTGGTGGTGCTGGGGTGACGACGGCTGTGTGGTGGTGCTGGGGTGACGACGGCTGTGTGGTGGTGCTGGGGTGACGACGGCTGTGTGGTGGTGCTGGGGTGAGGCGGGGTAGAGAGTCAGGGTTAGTGTGGTACGTAGGGGTGTCAGCTTGCATGTTTAGTGAATTACGTTGTGGTTGAGTCATTGGTGTGTCTTGTACTCATGGAGGACACAGACACAGACACGCACATCCCCTTAAGTGGAAGAAGGGAATAAGGCCATCTGTACTGACTGACTCACTCTTCTGCGAGAAAAATAAACTGAGCAACGTTCAACTACCATCATTATCCACTTAGCCACTGTGTTCTTGAATATCCCAGTATCTACTTAACTGTCGCCTCCATTCATCAGCTTTATTAGCATTATTTAGAGAAACGCATACATTCACCCAGCTGCAACATCCACCCAACTCATTCTTGTCACTACCCATTCATGAACGTTATTCAGCAAAACTGTGTTCACCTTATTGCTACAATCATTCATATCCACTTATTCATCAATTTCAATTCACACACCTCAATGTGATTCATTTAATGTCAAAATTGCATTATTTACGCTAACTCTTACAAACATGAATTCCCTGCCCACGAAACCTGTTTAACCTAACCTAACCTAACCTAACCTAACCACGACACCGACTCCTTTCTTATACTTAGTGAGATACGATATGTACGTCTGGGAACCAACAGTGACTCCCCATGGTATATATCCTGTTGTGTTTGTACTTATACTGTCTAATACTGACAGTTGATTCGATTATCCCGTGAGTTCCATAAATGTTATTATCCACACCATTTAAGTCATCATGGCCATCCTCGCGACTAGTGGCCATCCACACCACTCATGGCCATCCACACCACTCATGGCCTTCCACACCACTCACGGCCATCCTCGCGGCTCGTAGCCAACGCCGCTCACACGCATTTCACTACTCACACTATTCTCACTTGTAGGATGCACTTCTAATTTCCATCCTTAAATTAATGACTAGTCTTTCATTTCCTCCTAGGTCGTGGTTAGGTTAGGTTAGGTTTGGTAAGGTTAGGTTAGGTTAGGTTTGGTATACAATAATTACCGAGGCTTTTTGGGAGGCCAGGGTCAGTGGTCAAGGTCATGGTCCTTGAAAGTTAAAAAATACAACATTTCTCGAGATCTTAAAACGAAACATCGCCAAGTTTATTCAGAAAATTACGAAAACTATAAAATTTACCTTGACAGCTTAAGTCATTATTAAAATTATCCCCCGCCCCCTAGAAAAAAAAATCATATTCATCAAATTAAATAAAAATATATATGAATAAAAACTCTTCAAATTTATTATGGAGACTTTATAGGATCGTTCACCAGTTCAGATATAAGAAAGTCAACAAACGGTGAAATGACGTCACTAGCGTGCTGGGGATTCCTGTTCTAGCAGCCATGACACAACTGGGGCGGGTGAGGTATACCATCTGTGACTGTCTGGATTTTTTCGACTTATTGTTCTGACACAAGAAGTTTCGTCTGCATTGATATTTTCTCACACACACACACACACACACACATACACATACACATACACATACACACATACACACACACACACTAGTATTCGCGTCTCCTCTTAGCTTCCCTCTAATGATCACTTGGCAAGGGCGGGTGGTTGGGGAGGGCTATCTGGGCGAGTGTTGCCAGGCGGGCAGAGAGACCGTCATTACAGCCAGCACTCCTCCCTGGCGCCCCGCTCTGTATTGGATCGACTGCTCATTCAACACGGGACTGTCTGTCTCGTTGTTAACCAGATAATCCTGCTTACTAATTATCGCTTTAAATAATATTGTTATTTTTGTTTTGTTTTTACTGTCAGAATTCGTAAATGTAATGAGTGACAGCCATCAGTATCATCGAGTTGGTAAAATTATCTCCTATTACATGTGGGAATTAATTAGTTGATGTACTCCTCCACGTTTCCTCCCCAGAAAGGCCAGATAATGGTGTTCATATCGCGTCCAGCTGTGACTCGATAATTTAAATATATTTTTTTTTCACCACAATTATTATACATGATTATATTCATATTTAAATACGATAGGTCAAGAACGTAAAAATTTTCATCGACAAATAAATCGCACGTATTTCACATCATCCGAACACTTGACATCCTTTTATTTTACCCAGCCAACGTGTGCAGTCAATTGAGACCAGTCTTTTCATTCACGCTTCCACTATCACAAAAACTCTCTCCCACTACACACGACCTCCAGCCATACCCTTAAAATCATCTTTTAACATTATTGTGTCTCACAGAAACTCTCTCGTCATCTCTCTCCAATTCTCACGGGGTTTATAAAAAGGTATTTGTGTTCCCTTCAGCCATACTACCAAGCATCTTAACACTCCTCTTATCACCTGTAATTTACCGCCCACATATATTGATATAAACAGGTTACATTCACATAAATATTGGCATCTTGTTCACTTCATCCAAAGGTCTTCAACGTCTACTCTATTTATGTTCTCTTAATTACTTAAAATATAATGATGGTTATTCAATATTCACGCCCATGGAGCTGTTTAGGGGAGGGAGGGTAGTGAGTGTGGTCTGTATGTTGCTAACGTTGGAGGGAAATAAATACCTAAGTATAAGATGTGAAAGATTAAAAAAAAACAGATTATTGACAGTTTAGAGGAAGATGGTAGGAAGGATAAAAACACATAAAAAAGTAGGTGAAAGGCTGAGGTGAAGAACAAACACTAAGCAAGACGATGGACACCCAGGAATCAGCAATATACGTGAATGACTATTGACAATAATAGTAGTAGTTGTCATTTTCACCGAAGACAGCTGACAAAGCCATGTGAGGCGTGGTAGAGTCCCTTATACCAGCAGCATCTGGTGTTCTTGGGCCAAGGTGGTCACCCATCCAAGTACTAACCAGACCCAACGTTGCTAAACTTGGCTAATAAGATAAGAAACAGTAGCGCCGTGGTTACCCACAAGTGGATAAAAATAAATGATTGACAGAAAGCGTCCGGAGAGGAGTTGTGTTTGCAGTTCATTTGAGCCACCCTTCATTATGGTGCGTGTGTGCCGGCATGCGTTTGTGCGTGTGTATGTCTCTTTATATTTGGTACCACCTCTGGTTACACAGGTACAAGTAACCAACCCTCAAAGAAGAGGATACAGCTTGTCCATGAAATATTGAGGCAATTTTCATGAGTACCAGAATAACGTCTTCCCTTTCCACCTACGGGTTTATTAATTGATTGAATTTTATTGAATCTCTCTCTCTCTCTCTCTCTCTCTCTCTCTCTCTCTCTCTCTCTCTCTCTCTGTTTGTTTGTAATTTCCTTCAGATGGTACAACAACGTAATAAAATAACAAATTTTCAATCTGCCTTATTTATCCATCGATCTCTAGACTCGCCTTCGTCTGCGTCGACAGTTTGATCCTACTGTCTTTTCCTTGGGTCCACCTGAAAGTTATTCTCTCTAGTCGTTCGTCCTCCTCCTGGAGAATAACAGTAGTTATGTTAATTCTTTCTAAGATGTGTTGTGGTGTATGACACAAGGCCTCGTTTGTGCTTAAGGTCTGTGTAGTCCATGGGTGGTGGTGGTAGGCGGTCAATCTATAGTGCGTGTAATTTTTGTCTTAAAAACTGACCCATTTTAGGGGATTAAAGGTAAATTATTTATATTGCTTGAATCACGAATATAAATGACAGTAGATGTTACTCCCCAACTGCCAGGCCTCACGGGATATCACAACATTATAGTAAACATTAGGGTATACAATATACCTGTATATGGATTTTTTGAACCAGTTTAAGAGTTAGTAATAAATAAAAGAATATATAGAAACTTGACAATAATTGGTACACATTCTCTGGGTATTATAAAAGTTCTCTGCTAGTGTCCACGTTTAGTTTTCCTAATAACGTTATAGCGGCGAGTAATCAATAAATATGTTTGACTATGTTTGTATATTCGCTGGAGTTTCCAAACTAATAGAATTTTCATCCTCTCATTCATTCCTCCCGCACACATCTGAACAAAAAATTCACATGAAAGTAGTAAAATATTGCTCACTGTTAGAAAAAATGGCCCACGTTTTTAGGGTTGTTTTGGATGCTTGTTTCCCAACCAGACTTTTGAAAATTATTGGTGTGAAATAAAGCATTTTGTTGCTACAGAGATATTGAAGGCAAAATACCCCCCTCTTTTTTTTATTAACCGAAGGCGATTCTTCAGCCGTACACACACACACACACACACACACACACAACGATCTCTTGAATTTTTTTCCGATTTAAATATTAACTGCAGGAAATATGAATCGGAAAAAGTGACATAATGAGGAATAAATTGAGAATATCATTGATCGAAGATTATTGAACGCCGACACTGGATCCTTGAAGCATAATTACGGGTTATATTTATGCTCTGTGATAGATGGCGGAACCTCGTCTTATTATTTTTTGCTTGTTTAATTTTTTTGTTGATTGGGAAAGTGGCACCTAATGCGTTTGTATGGCATTCTGACTAGGTAACTCTTATTTTTGTACGCTCTTTATCTGCGTGACCCATGAGTTATGTCCAACATTAGGGTGTCCTTGGGGCCGGCCGTCACAATGGGTGGCACGCTGAAGGAAGGTGGCCTAACAGCTTCTGGGACGTGAGTAAATCAGAGAAACTCCACGGGGGTCTTTTAATCTAAGCGACCCTCTCCATCACGCGTCTTACTCTCCCTGTGGCGTGAGCTGAAGAACCACCACAGAACACACTCTCTCTCTCTCTCTCTCTCTCTCTCTCTCTCTGGGAGTTGGTTGTGGGATAATGAAGAAATAAAGTGTCTAGCTTATTAAAACTCGTTCCCCACAACTCTTCACTGTCTCAATCTCTCGCCTTTACCGATAAGGAAGTGATTAAACAGAATCATATATACTAAAACCTTCTCTCTTACTTCCTTCTTGGGATAGGAGGAAAGAGAGCGCAGAGAAAGACCAGATGATGTACATAGCCTTCCTACCGCTCCTAACGCCCTTTCCTTCCTCAATTTAGCATGTATACAAGGAACCGTCCACGGGAGAGACGCCATAATGCCCCATTTACTGTAAACCCCAGAACCCCCCTCTCTCGACCTCCCCTCCACTCGCTCTCGACCTCCCCCCCCTCGCTCGACCTCCCCCCCCACTCGCTCTCGACCTCCCCCCCCACTCGCTCTCGGCCTCGACCTCCCCCCTCGCTCTCGACCTGCTCTCGACCTCCCCCCCACTCGCTCTCGACCTCCCCCCCTCCTCTCTCGCCTCCTCCCCACCCACTCGCTCTCGACCTCCCCACCCACTCGCTCTCGACCTCCCCCCCCACTCGCTCTCGACCTCCCCCCCCACTCGCTCTCGACCTCCCCCCACTCGCTCTCACCTCCCCCACCTCTCGACCTCCCCCCCACTCGCTCTCGACCTCCCCCCCCACTCGCTCCTGACCTCACTCCCCCCCCACTCGCTCTCGACCTCCCCCCTCCCACCTCCTCACTCTCGACCTCCCCCCCTCGCTCTCGACCTCCCTCCGCCTCGACCTCCCCCCTCGCTCGACCTCCCCCTCGCTCTCCCTCCACTCTCGACCTCCCCCCTCCTCGCTCGCTCTCGACCTCCCCGCTCTCACTCGCTCCTCGACCTCCCCCCACTCGCTCTCGGACCCCTTCCCTCTAGCTCTCGACCCCTTCCCTCAATCTCCCCTCAGCTTCTTCTCTCAACCTCCCTCCCCCACCCCTCGACCCCCCCTCCACCTTTAGCTACTGTATAGTGGAACTCGGAAGCCGCAGAGGAGGTATTATTGTGCCTTTATATCAGTGCTACTCCGAGTCAAGCGTCCGTGATGAGGTAAGGAGAAGGCGACGACGACAACAGTAGATGCAATATAACCTTCTACCCCCTCCTCTTCCCCCCCCCTCCCCTCCCTCCCTCTCCTTCATAATGTTCTTGGCCGCGGCACCATAATTTCTTCCCTCTACTCGCCGGTGCATTAATTGTGACGGCTTTTTGTGTGTGTGTACTTCGCCTTGATTCTAAGCGTTTCAATGTGTCATTCTTCATAAAGACTATGGATGTTCCTGTCCAGTTATCTGTTTTATAGGTAAATCAAACACAACTGATCACTAGGTTAGATGTTTTATGTTTGAGGACAATGTATCGTGTAATTAACAAAAAATACCTGTGAGATATATGTTATAACATTTAATAACCCACGCCAGTCATGTGTCCAATAAAAAATAAATACCAAATTAAAAGGTAATCTTGACGAATTCATAGTCCATTGATGTCATATAGTCTGATGGAAGTCATATGAAGGAGCACGAATATAGGTAGACGCTTGGAAAACAGATTACATCGGGTGTAAATAATATGATGCGATACAGTGTGTGTGTGTGTGTGTGTGTGTGTTCAAAACAGTCTCTCTCTAAACACCTCACTCAGCAGTGTCTCGCTAAACAGTGTCGCATTATTTCCACTTTGGTGCAATTCTTTTCAGTTCAGAACACTCGTCTGAATGTCACTCATTTCAGTCTGTAAAATATTGTGTTTCTCTTTTACCTGTGTCGAGCGTAAGAAATTCAGGGAGAAATGTTGGTGGCAATGTTACGCTCTGTTACGGCTTTTCCGATTGTCTATTCCGTGCCTTGAGTGAAACGACTAATTTTCATTGCAGGGAAAATTCATATTCACTATATTAGCCAAATTACAGTTTGATTGAGCTTATCGATATACTGAGATAAAAATGAATGTATAACGCGAGGCGACTTAAAACGCGAATTTCAGACACCGTTCACACCAAGAGCACAGACGTGGTTTTTTCGATAATATTTCCAGCTTAACGAGGAGGAGACTGCTGTTGCTTGACCAGAGGGGCTCCGTGTAACAGACAAATCTAGAGTATGAGTAGACCCAGAGGCAGTAGACAACACCAGCCTGGAGACAAGACAAATTAGCAATAAGTAGAGCTGATGGATGAGGTACATTAACATATTACAGCACCGGGAAGCGTTTACACAGATAATGATAGCACGTTCTATACCCGTTTCTGTAATTACTCTTAAACTTCACCTAGTAAATAGCAAAACCGATGAGCCTTCTCGAAACTTGTGGTTCAAGACATTCAAACACTCCAGCATGATAAACATTACAGATCATTTGTTTAGCGAACTCAAATGTATATATTCGTCCAAATAACTAGACGGTGAATGTAGTGAGGCTGGCTGGTCTGCTCCTTGGAGACATATAGCTTCTCATTTTCTTCTCGCGGCAAAGAATGAAAGTAAAAAAAAAAAGGTGGAATAATTTACCATGCTTTCGCTCCTTCCCTGACAGGCAATTTCACCCCGCCACTATTCTTGCGAATGTCCAACTTTGGTAATTGCACTTCCTATAGATAACGCAAGTAAGTTGGGGTAACAGGAGCGTAGGGACATAATGAACTCGAATGTGGTGGAGCACACAAGCACCTGCCTGGGTGAAGCTGTTGGGCCTTTTACTAGGATTGTGGTGCTACGGGATGGGTGGTGGAGTTGCTAGGAGGTAAATGGTGATAAAAATAATGGTTCCTCTTCTTGGGAGACCGGCTGGGGGTGTTATGCCTAGCTAGTGGTTGCTTTCCCTCTGTCAAGATACTAGGTGCAACTGGGATAACGTTACCTTAATGGAGTCAGGAGCTGGGAACGAGTGTTACGTCGGGATAAGCGAGTCTGTCACGCTCGTCTCTGCCTGACGCACAGGGCGGCGAGAGTCTGAGCACAAAAATTAATCAACTTCAGGGAAAGTAAATTTGCAGCTCTATTAAAAAGTTGGGGCACAGATCTAATGCAATTTAAATAACTTGGTAAGATTTTACTCCTTGGAAGTTAGAGAATAATGGTTTAAATTGAGGGAAACTAAAGTCTGGAAGGTGCATAAGGGAGGGACGGCTGGGTCCTCCTCCTGGCGCTGTGCTTATGTTCACGACAGTTAACGTAACGCTTATTTTGACTGTGAATAACTATAGACTGGATGTTTGATTGGATCATAAATGAGGTTTTATTAACTATTCCTATAAAAAAATCTGATGGTAGTTTATTGTGCCTCTGAATGACCACGAATGTAGTATAAATAATAACTGATATATTGTAAATATGAATGAGAATGACTGAGTGTAGTACTGAACACGAGAGACTTTGATGCAGACTTTACCTGTGTTGGTAAAACTGGCTATAACCACAGACCTGGAGTGACTGATATTATGTTAGTATGTTTGGATGTGACTGACTTAACCCTTGGTAATTGTACTTACTACACCTGTATATTAACAATCTGTACACTCATTAGAAGCGTATCTTAATCTACTAAAACCATGAACCAAAAGGCAGCTTCAGATTAATGAGGCAGAATGGAGATGAATGAGCCAGAATGACGTGTGTGGACTCGTCAAGATGAAGAATTGATAGATGATCTGAGAGGCGGCAGGCAGGAGATTGATGGAAGCCTGAGTTGACAGCTAGTGGCAAAACACTGTGAGAGGGATGATGAAAAATGCAGCGGCTCCAACATGCTTTTATGTTTTCAACTAGTGAAATGTCAGACAGGCTGGCAGACGAGATCTCAAAACATTATAGAAACTGACAACAGATGAGAATAAGACGAGACCAACAGACAAGAAGATAGTTAATTAGAGAACCTACCTAACAGTGGACGTGTAACAAGACAATCACTCCTCTAGATAGACACACAGACATACAAAGGATACCTGAGGCTGAGAAAAGTGCCTTGTAGATGGTCACATTAAATTTTGCTAAGCACACACACACACACACACAGGGAGGAGGAGTAGTAGTAGTAAGGAGGGGCTGGATAAAGAGAGATGCGACACTCGGGTAGGCGGAGACCTTCAGGAGAGGGTAGGTCAGGCGCTTCCTTCTCCCTAGTTCGTCTTGTACCCAGGCCACGACCCTCTCGCTCTTACATATTACCATTACTCCTTTCCCACATGCGTGTTAGTTCAATATGAGGGTAGAGAGAGACAGAACGGACAAGAATGGGCGGGAGAGGAAACACAAGGGAGAAAGTAACACGATAGGAATAGAACATCCAGTAAAATAATCTATGTATACTAGATCATATCCCGAACTAACATGATATTGAAGCTACTCTTTATCTTCCAATTCATGAACAAAAGAATATAAGGTAAGGTATAAAGTTTGTTTTTTGATGGGTATTAAGTCAATACATCTTCTAGGGAAAGAAAATTAATAACTTCCGAAAAAAGAAACTAAAGGGTGAAAGTTTAGATGACAAATTGGGTCGTACGAGAGGCGAGCGAAGAAATGATTCAGAACAAGTTGAGGAAAGAAAAGTTGTCAGGCGCCATTTGTGGCAATGTGAGGGTAATAAGAGGGAAGATTCGTCAATCCCCGGCACCAATATTACGTTTTCTGAGGGACGTAGGTTAGGGAACTATGTACTGTGGCTGTTAATTGACTAGCGGCGAGGAGTCATAGATGAATTACAACACCGAGATACAGGATAATATACGAATATAAAAAGAAAAGAAAAAACTAACGGAAATGGCTAATAAATTGATGGAATAAATGACAGATGTATTCAACGGTGGACGGTCAGGCAACCAAGTTACACAAAGTTGTAAAAAAAAAAAGAGAGAAAATAAGTACAAGGAATCACGACACACCGATGAAACTTCGCTTACACAAGATTATTTCGCTATATCTCATCCGTTGTTGTCGCGGCCAATTAAGCAGTTGACCGATTTGGGTTGAATTTGTGCAGGGTTAAACTATGGCGAAAATCAACCGACTGGATAAATTTCGTATTGAACCAAACAGACGCATAGAATTACAGATTCACAAAATTACATACTCACAAATATACAGACATAACGATCCGTAGTTAGAACATATAGAACCAAACATAAACATACATACACACACACACACACACACACACACACACACACACACACACACACACACACACACATACATTTTACCGACACAGACAGAGGAAAGAGTAGGTGTACACTCCTCATGAAAGCCTGTTGATCGTTCTCCACTCTCTGATGTACACAACCCCGACGTCAGAGATCAGTAGTCTTGTTCCTGTCAAATCCTTGTTGATTGGAGTGCCAGTTCAGCCTTTCAACCCTCGACATTCACAGAGGGATAGGTGCGAGCCCTGGTGTGACCTCCTGCCGATTAGCTGGTACTGCTTACCTTCATCCTAATCACAGCCAAGAACAATCTAATCATCCACACCCAATCCTCCAGTGATTGTACATATCTTCCACAGTGAATGGATGTTGTGAACATTGCAGAAGTTTTGACTATTATATATTGTTAATGTGACTTCTCCGGTACTCTTTAGTTTGACCATAACATGTCTGCTATCAAGGTAAGATTAATAGTGCGTATATCATACCTGCTGACAAGAGGGAAGACGTAATGCACTCTTCAGAACGCTTATCTTGGGAATATAATTAAATGGAATTAATAAAACGTTACCTTCTCGTTACCGATCACAAGAAAGTTGTGCGATAAAAATTTTATTTTCTTGAACCAAAACGCCAAGCACATGCACTATGCACTGAGGCATAGCGCATGTGCTTGGCGTTGGTGGGTATACGTGAAAATTACAGAAATCAACAGATAGAAGTGGGTAGCTGTAGAAAGGATTTTAATAGGAATTTAATGAAATATTGTTTGAATTTACTATATAATTTAATTTACGTAAGTCAGTTCGGTAAGCTTGGATGGAATTTCGAAGGGTGAGAGAGGCCGGGATGGAATGTGGGCAGATCAGTGGACCATATGAGGCGTTTACTCAACCTTCCTGCTCTACCTCAATATGGACGGGGAATCTGGACAACGTTAACTAACAAGTATAAATGCTGGAACGTTGCTTCTAGTCTTCAAAAAAGGAAATCAACGACCCAAGTCACTGTATGGCTGACAGACACAACATTACGGCAGTCACTGTGCAAATGAAATATCCAGGACTTTATTAACGTTGATTGATGCTCTGCGATGAAATACTTTGACATTTTACATGACCACTGAAGAACACAGGGGAGGGACATACCTCAAGAGTAGCCTGGACTTAGCTTTGACCTCCACAAGACTCTCAGCTAAAATAAGGCTCATAAATCTTGAAGTATCTGGGCGTCATTCCATCATCTAGGTTGGTGGATTAGTTGTGTTTATGTGCTTCAGTTTATTCCCGTCATTCTCAGCCAAAACCATTACCACGTTTCATAATAGACTTAAGTGTAATGAACGAGGTATTTTATCTATGCATGTGTTAATATAATATACTGAAGGCGGTAATATTGTACATTTGGCACCGAACAACATCATTCTTCAGTAGTTCTTACAGTTCAGTCTTCACTCTTCAGGTAGGGATGAAGTTATAACTTTCCCAAGATGGTAAAAAAAAAATACTAACTTGTCTTACCACAAAGATCTATGATTGTAATTCTTAGATAATTACACTACTATTAGCTGTATTTTTCAGTATTGTTCATCTTGATACGATTTTCTCAAACACTTCTCCTTCCCCTTTATTCCCTCTTGTTTCCCTCATGTCCCCTCTCACAAATAAGAGGGATTCCGGTCGACCTTGTTAATAGTTGCGTCCTGGGTCAACAACACTGTCTGCAGGTCATGTAGGCTCATACTAGCAAAACACGAGTACAAGACGTGTTTTTACTGATTTTATTGAAATATACTCCACCAGCTGTTGACTACTGGTGGTGGTGATGACTACTGTTGCTGGTTGACTACTGGTGGTGGTGATGACTACTGTTGCTGGTTGACTACTGGTGGTGGTGATGATTACTGGTGCTGGTTGATAAGTGGTGGTGATGGTGTTGACTACTGGTGCTTATAGTGTTGATTTCTACTACTGTACTGGTGGGGTTGATTACTCTACTACTGGTGGTGGTGATGACAACTTATTTTCACTACTGGTGGTGGTGATGATTACTGGTGCTGGTTGATAAGTGGTGGTGATGGTGTTGACTACTGGTGCTTATAGTGTTGATTTCTAGTACTGGTGGGGTTGATTACTCTAACCAACTTATTTTCAAGCAACAGGAGAGAGAATGCTGTATGTTACACAGGTAAACAACTTCCATACACGCTACTGTCGGGGATGCAGTGAGAGGCCCGGTGCAGGAACAGGCCAGGAGAAAGTGATTCGCGCCCGTCCCGAAACTCTTCCGTGATCTTGACCATTGCACTTATCTGTGTTTTGTATTATTATATCAGTTCTACCTTGGCTAATATTTAACCCATCCGTTAACTCCAGGCATGTAACCCAAGAGTTCACACACACACACACACACACACACACACACACACAGTATCAGTATGCTGGGAAATATATGATATTGGCTTTCCGAACTCTTGCCAAAAATTCTGTCAAGTTATAACGATATAACGACGTGACGAAATTATTGAATTATTGACAAAATACTCGTTGACGGTTCAACAATAATTGGTATATTATTTTATGAAATTATAAAACAGACTTTTAACGTGCGCGCGCGCGCGTACACAACTACAAACACTCAGTCATGTACACGTATACATACAAACCCGACTTTGCTCTCACTCGGCATCGAGTATGACGATCATCCAGCTATGATACGAGTTATTAAGAATATCCCCTTCATTGTTGAGCTCTGAGGTGACTCGAGAGGCCGATACGGGATCGGTAGGGTCGTCCACAGATGTTGCTCGTGGGGAGGCTACATATAGTGCGGGAGGGGCGATGGTAGTCTTTTTCCTGCGTTGGCGCTTATCTGCCTCGGTTTGCAGTCGGGCTAACTCGAAAGTATTGACACCTTCTTGTGTGGTGCGCCTCCAAGCGTTACGGTGTTGAGTAACCGTCTCCCAGGTGAGGAAGTCGATTTAGCACTTTTTCAGGTTTGTTTTAAGACTATCCTTGTACCTTTTAAGTTGTCCGCCAGTATTACGTTTACTATTCGTTAGGTGACTATAAAGTAGCCTCGATGCTCCAACAGTTGGTGCCATCTTGTATTGCCTTCGTCCGCCGGTGTAGTCGTTGGGTTCCTTTGTTGGTCACCTCTTACGCCTATACCGCCGTTGAGGTTTTATATCTACCAAGGTTAATCCGCAAGCAGCGGGGCAGTGATTGGTAGGCGCCAGGACGTGTCCAAATGCCAGTGGGCCCCCTACTGCTCCGATATCCCCTGCAGGTCTATCCTGGAGTCACGAGGCACCCAGTCACCGTGTGTTGCCATGAGGATGGACAGCAGGAGTCTTGATGGTGAAGAGGCTGTGTACTAGCAGGGTGGGGGGGGGGCTTGTGCAAGGTTGCTGTTGAACACGAGGGCTAGCCAGCGGTGATAGCTGAAAGCGAGAGGAAGCAAGACGTGCCCTTAGTCATGGTGAAGTGGCTGGAACAATGAACTTTAACTGTCGTGGTAAATCGTTCGGGTTTTTGTGTGTTACTTGTATTATGTGTGTGGACTCGCATACAAACCAACAGAAAAGGTTCAGAAACTTGTATGTAGACTTTTCTTATTTAACAGCCAACTAACGACAAGAACACCTGAACCTTGGATTTAGCTAAGCATTACTGGCTAACCCTAAATATCGACACCACCTGCCAACCAGTCCAGTGTACATTCCATTAATGTTTGTAACTTAGTGACACACAACTGTTATTGTGAACAAGCATTAGATACCGAGTATTGTGCAGTAGGTTGTCAAAAATCATTATGTAGTTCATATACTTACCAGTTTATTAAATACACGTATACAAGAACGAAAACAGAAATGCAATAAATCCAAATATAAGAGGAACGTGTATGTACATTAAAAGGATCATTTATGAACATGTAGGTGAAAAACAACCTTACGAATATATTCACTCAGAAGTATCTACCATCGTTGCCTTTAGAGTTTATAAGATTAAATTCTCAACATTTATTTTTATAATTTTAGTCTAAAATATTAAACAAGCAGCTGTCTTTCCTCATACTTATTTATACATCAGCTGACCTCTGCTTGAAAACATTCGTATCCATCACGACTTTCATCAGACTAATCAACTTTAGTGCAATATTAATGACATCTAATTAGTGAATATTGAGAGTTAATGAGCACCAGACACTTTACCCACATAATCTACTTGTTGTTCGGTTTGGTGAGTCCAACGACCCATAAAAACTTATTAAGCTGAACATGAGCTTTGGTGTTTGACCTTGTAGTCTGTGATCTATTACCAGATATTACGATGAAATAAACTTTTCTCGTGGGTGTGGAGAGTGATTTACAGCCAGCCGCCCAGGAGAGGTCATTAAGCCGTGCATTATTTTTAATTTTCTTACGCTAAAATTTCTCCAGTAGTTTGTCGAAATTATGGACTCAATAGGTGTTGTAATCAATCAAACAGGTATATTCTAGCCTACTATGACCCTCGCCACCGTGCACTCGCTATAAAATGTATCTGCAAGGTGGGGTCTGATGGCTGTCCAAATGAATACTGTGACTCCTGTTGTCCCGGAAGGGTTGTCAAAATTCTTCGTCCGTTTGCAGCTTTACCTTACTTTCAGAAAATCTTGTCCACCTGTTCCTCATTGTGACGCTCAGGTGTATCGCCATTGAAGATCAGCTCTGGATTAATCAAATTTTTTTTAGTCTTATTTAAAAAAAATAGTTTTTTTATTGAAAGCTTTCAGAGTGAATGCATTTGTGTGTTAGAGTTTTACCGTTAAAGCTACAATATATTTGACAGGAATATCAGTCATGCGATACTCAAATGTTGGGAGTGTACAGAACAGTATATGCAATTTGTTTGACGTTTTCATATTAATTCTCGTTAGGGTCTTTAATTGTGTAATAAAACTGACTTAATGATAACCCTTCATGACATTTTTATTACTCTATGTAGACAGCAGGTACTGTACCGGGAGTATGTCCATGTAAGACTCACGTGAGCGTAACACATCATGGACACCCTGCAGTAATGACCTCTCCTTCACTAGTAAGTTTTATTGCCTCTCTCAATCCCTCAGTAACCCCAAAATTCCCTCGTAAAAAATGGTGACGTCATAAACTCCCCCCCCCGTCCCCCCACCCTTCAATTCTTCGATAAAAAACTATTTCTGTTCTTTCTGCCTAAGTCTCACTAAAATCAATACATTTCAGTTTATATTTCACTTTGCATATTGTGCACACCACAACCTTGCCTCACCCTCTGGACATTTTGCTGACAGACCCGCTAACCATTACGTGTGTGTGTGTGTGTGTGTGTGTGTGTGTGTGTGTTTCATAAGTAAGAAATATTTAACATACCCTGAATAAAACTGATACAAGATCCTGATAAAAATACTAATTATTACAGAAAAAACTAAGTATCGAAGTTCCCGCAAGAGTAAAAATAAATAACTTGGTGACGGACTCCTAACTCCATCTCGGTAATACGATTACTTGGGAAAATTTTCATACTTTACAACCAAAGTCATCCAGATATAAGGTGATGTACTGACTTGTTACAGACTTCGGAAAAATGACACAGATTTCCAAAACTGTGCCTAACTTCTAGGATAAACACGGGGTGTGTGTGCGCGCGCGCGCGTACGAGCGCGCTCGCTAAGTAAGTATAATTACGAAATATCAGGAACTTATTTTCATTGTTTTGAAAATACAAATTAGTTTGAATAAAGGAACGATCATGTAAGTAATTGTAACAAATTTTAAATAAATAGCATCATTACGATCCTAACCTAAATTTCCCTAACCTAATTTAAGTAAAATGGGACTATAATTTTAAACGACGTCTCAAATGAAAGAGCTAAAATTTTACCTTGTATAAAAACCTACCTTGTATCTATTTGGTAAAAACTATCCTATTTAATGTGACATAACAGTAAATACCGGTAAATGTGAAAGAAGTTGTGTTAAATTCTTTGAAAAATTTCTTGAAAATATTTCGGGGTAAAATGAACGATCACTCAAACTTTCAGCGGCGAAATATTGTTCCTGAGTGGAGGAGGAGAGGAGAGGAGAGGGAAGGGAGGGGGTAAGCTGCCTCCTAAGTCTGCGGTACACACACACACACACACACACACGCGCGCGCTGTATTACTATCAGTTTATCCTCGCACACAATACCACGTTTTCTATGGTGTCTGGGATAGATAATTATATGTACATTGTAAGTTTAATATCCGTAAAAATTCTTAACGAAATCTAAACACTGATTTGTCTTAGAGGTACAACAATTATCTCCTGTGAACTGAAAACACGGGTCGCAAACTATACTGTTACCCAAATTACATCATAAATATATAAACTCCGTATATAGTGTGTGTGTGTGTGTGTGTGTGAAATAGGCATTAATTCTATCGTAATGTTTGTAAAAAAAATAATGCCTGCCTATATATCCAGCTTCTGTTTTTAAACAACATCGGCGAAAATATTTTTGCGTCCAAATTCGAATGGGAATCAAGTTCATTTTTCATCACTATGAGTGGTCACTGACGGGCTTTTAAAGTCTATGGAATCAGCCAGATGTTTACATATATACTAATATATTGTATAAAAAATATCATGTGGGTTTTGAGTGAGAGTAATGTGTTTATAAAACAAAACCAAAACTAATTTTTCTTACCGTTGAGATATGTCAGTCGGCTTTTATTTATGAATCTGTGAAATATTTTTTTATACATGAATTTAGTACAAAGAGGAGAAATATTTCCCTTTTCCATTATAGTTTTCCCCGATAATGGTGTCGATGTTATGACGAGACTCGCTAAGGGAAAGAGGGTAGATGGAGAAAAGGGTGGAAGGAAAAGGGTGGAAGGAGAGCGATAGGGAGTAAGCATAAGAGGGAAAAGTGTGGGACGTGGTGAGAATTAAAATGTATAAGGAGAGTGGGTGTGTGGTAGGGTGTGGTGGATAGGTGTGTGGTAGGGTGGGTGGACACGTGTGTGGTGGACACGTGTGTGGTAGGGTGGGTGGATAGGTGGGTGGATACGTGTGTGTGTGTGTCAGTTTTACATCTCTTGTACTGCCACAGGGTCGTGAGAGAGGCCGCTGCCCAGGGGAGGTGTAGTTCACTGTTTAATTAGATCTTCAGGGTTTCTAGACGTTCTTTAAGTCGAGATGTGTAAAGTTTTCTTTCATTTTGATTATATACACAAAAAAAAGACACACACTCACACTCACACTCACACTCACACACTCTCTCTCTCTCTCTCTCTCTCTCTCTCTCTCTCTCTCTCTCTCTCTCTCTCTCTCTGTTTCTTTTCGCAACTTGGGTGATTTCTTCTAAAAATTTATTAACATAAGGTTAAAAACTTCATTAGCATTCGTTTGAGTTGTTACGGTGATATTCACCTCGGGCGCAGCTCTCATATCACCATTCAAATGTTTGACATTTTTTAACCAAGTCAATAGAAGATAAGATAAAAAAGAAATACTGGAATGTTTATTTTTAGACGCAGTGTGATGGTGTAGTCTCTGGCCACTGTTACCTCAGCTCTCAATACTTAACAAGATACTGTACCGGATAAGAAATCCATTTAAATGTAAGAACTGAGTATCATAAAAGTCCTCCTGTCGGGTGAGGTTACGACACAACACAACCCCCACAGGAACTCTCGCGTGAGTAGTGAGCTGCGTGACCAGGTAATAGTATGGACACGCGGGCGAAATTACAAGTGATATTTTACCTGTTACTTGTGATGTGTGGTGACAGCTACAAGTAATTCTTAAGTCAGGAGGGGAGGGTGAGGGGATAATGGGAGGTGTGTGGAAGGAGGGGGGGAGGGTGAGGGGATAATGGGAGGTGTGTGGAAGGAGGGGGTGAGGGGAGGAGGAGGTGTAATGGGAGGTGTGTGGAAGGAGGGGGGGGGTAAGAGGTTAATTGATGGAGGGAAGGGAAGGGAAAGTAAGGTGAGTGGATGAAGGGAAGGTGAGAGGGGATAATGGAAGGTGTGTGTAGAGAAAAGGGGGAGGAAAGGTGAACGCGATAGGGACAGAGGAATCGTAACAACGAAGGGAAATCCCAAAGGAGAGAAGGAAGAGAAGACAAAGAGGATAAAAAAAAGTTATGGGAAGGGGTGGAAAGAGATAGGGTAACTGTGTAAGAAAGGAGAGCGAAGGAGAGAGGTAAAGATAATATGGACAGATGAAGAAGTAAAGGAGGGAGTAGGAAGAATGACGAGAGAAAGTAATGATATAATGATAGAACACACACACACCAAACACACACACACACACACACCAAACAACTATATACTGACCACAATATACCAACCACAATGGGAATATTTACATGTTAACAAGTGATATATTAATTCTATTAATTCATATTGCAAATGGTCAACAGCAGCTGGATTCAGTTTGATAAATTCATTTCTGTTAATACACTGAACAGCAAAAAAAAAATAGGGCATTTCTGTGAAGCGTTTGTGAGCGATTTCAGAGTTTATGAATACATTTTTTTTCTCTTTTTTTGTGGTATTGATTTTTTTTTCTATATTTTTGTGAACGAAATACTTTGAGTAGTATTGCCATTTGCATGTTGTGTTTTTGTTTTCCATTTTTTTTTTTAGTTAAGGCTTTTGAGTAGATGTTTCAATTTGGATGTTTGGTTGTGTTTTTTTTCCTGTTTATTTTATTTTTTGTTTTTTTTAGTTTGTCGCGTTGATGGTATGAATGTGTGCGGTGTTGTGGGTGTTTGTTGGTTGTATATTATTATTATTATTATTATTATTATTATTATTATTATTATTATTATTATTATATGTAGTAGAAGTAATAGTACTATTGTTATTATTCGTATTGCTATTGTGATCATTATTTATACAGTACGTATTTTGTGGTTGACTGGATTGGAGCCCGGTGTGTATTGTTGTACCTGTGGTGGAAGGATTATGTAGTTATATGAGTGTATATGCTGGTGGTTGGCCGGTGTTCATTGTGTTTGTATTTGGTTTTCTCTTTTTTTATAGTTAGTGTCTCTCTCTCTCTCTCTCTCTCATATAAGGGAACATAGAGAGAGAAATAAAACCGCTACAGACAGCTTCATTATATACCCCCTAGCGGCCGGTCATCTCGCCGTTTGCACACTTGATAAAGGAACACTGAAATCCAATTTAGTTTACCCTTATACTAATGACTGTCTTTGTTGTTCAAGCACCACAGTTCCACGTGAAGCAGAAGGGAGTTATGAACATGTTAGGCGATAACTAACCATAAACTAGGAATTTTGTAGAAATGAAATCTTACATCAGATTAAAATCACAAAGGTTAGTGAAAAATAATTAGAAGCTTATGGACTATAGGTACCTAAGAAGATTAATGTTGTTTACTCCGTTCATTACTTAAAGGCTTAAAGCTTAATAATATAAATATGGCTTAAGTGTTAGGAACTTCAATAAATATCAGAGCTAACAAGTTTTCAAAGGTCATTCGGAAAGGTCAGTTTCTGTATCGATCTCAACTCAGAAACAATTGAGAGAATAATTAATTTGTGGTCAGCAGTGTGAAGCGCCTCTAATCACACAATTAAATACTTTAGTTCATTATTTTCTTAAAAAGTTCTCCTGATTTTTATTGGTGGTATGATTCTGAACCTTAAAATGACAGATTTATATTGGATGATGTGAAGACTCGTCCAGTCCTCCATACTAATGTTACAACAGATACAGTGTATAATGAGTACTTGTATTTCTGTACACCACACTGTACTACCCTGAGAGAGAGAGAGAGAGAGAGAGACGTCGCACGTAATACTGAAGGATATGAGGAAGAGATTAAAGGTTTTGCAACACTTTCACCTGAATGTCATAACTGGCCAGCTAGAGCCGGAAATGTGGCCAGAAAATAAGTTTCGTTCTAGCACCTGTGGGATTACTTTTTATAAACAGTTTTGAGTTAACGAGGGTACGCTTGGCACTGTGGAAAAAAAACTAGATATATCCTGCAGTTGAGAGGGTGTGCCAAGGTATCACTGTGTTACAAAAATGTGCACTTTTGTTATCTGGGGCGCAGTTTTTGGAGTGTTCGCTGTCTGAAAACCAATCAAACTAAACATAGACTTTGACTATTCTACTTTCGGTATTTTCTTTACAAAATATTTCAGCACAATTAAAAGTGGGAACGTGTTGTATCGATTTCATCCGATTGTTAATACCACAGTAACCAGTAATTCCGGTTATGTAAATCTTTTTTAAAACCTTTTAATATTTATCATTTATCAGATGGCTTGATGAAGAATTGGAGTCAGATTTGTTAATTGAACCGAGAGCAATACCGAAATATCTTCCATCAATGCACGTTACACCTGTTGTATGAGCACCAGGGATAGAAAACACACACCTTCTCATCTGACTCTTCCACTTTTATTGACAATGTGGCGGCTGTTTCTGCTCTATAATCACACACATGAGTTTGTGTATAAAGCCTCACTGTAAAACATCACCACCTTTTGGGGTCTTATGTAACGTCATCAGAAGTATGATCCATCATGACCAATAATTCAACCTGACAGCCACGACCAGCTCAAGCTAGCATCATAATTCGCTGCTCATGTGTTCTGTGATGGATGCTAGGTAGGCTCGCTAGTTTGTCGTGCTGAGTAGAGCGTCCTGTGTCCGAATGTTTTAGAAACACAAAGATAAATTGTCTTTCCCGTAATTGTTGGAGCAAACTTAAGAGGTTTAGCTGACAGGTTGTTAGGCGCCTTGAACCACACTTTTATTTGACATTATTTACAGTCTTAGCGAAAAGTCTAATTAAGGGATGACTTCTTAACGGTCAGATGAGTATGAGTGGTAGACTTAAACCACCTGACTGACTCACTCATTAGCTGACTTACAGGCATGACTGACAAATCCTGAATAAATAACGAAGTAATCTAATCAGTATGGAATTAAATGTCTGGCTGGATGATGGATGGCACAGTGCTCCAGCAAGATGATTAAATACAATATTATGAACAGTGAGTCACACATGATAAAGAGGGAGAGAGAGAGATAATTTATGAACAAATAAAAATAGCAATGTTAATTGAGCAATCAAATAACTGTGTTGATGAATATATGACTAATCATTTAATTGCAAATTAGTAATTTTGCAATTAAATTAAACAATACAAATCCGTCGATCCTACTCATTCACAGTGATGTATCTAAATTTCATGGTGAAATAATTGAGTTTATTATTTCGAATGAACACTGATATACATATTCATACATATACTGTACATATGTATTCATACATGCATTATATATATATATATATATATATCTATATATATATATATATATATATATATATATATATATATATATATATATATATATATATATATATATATATATATATATATATATACACACGCGAGTGTATAGAGGCGTAGTCAACAGCTAACTGAGTGTAGGATTTTGCTCGCAGTTGAGTAGAAAGTTGTAGCCATAGTTATTCTCCACATTTTGGCAGCAGGGCAGTAAGTGTTGGATAAAACTCATCATTACACCACCAGAATCAATTTTGACCTGGTTTGCCAGGAGCGTTATCAAGAATTTACAGGTCATGTATCCAATACATTGAACACCCCCAATTTTCTCCTGGGTGAAGTCGGTCCTAATTAATAAGTAATTTTGCAGCAAATATATAATCTATTTTTTTCTTATGCCGATATTTCGGGAAAAGTCTCCTGATCAGACTTAAGATAAGGTGATGGACAATATTCAAAAGAAGAAGATAAATTTTTGACTCGAGGAAAAACTGTGCGGAGACAACAGCTGCCTTCACTGTGTCCAAATATAACTGACTTACACCTCGACCTTCACCGTCTGACCTTCAGTGGCTGAGGGGCATCAATATCCTCCTTCCATTTTGTGAAGTTATGTCATCATCCATTACTGTGTTTTGTTACGACTATGAGAAAGACGCCGTCACGCGCCCTCAACACGTGCTTCTTAAGTCTTTTGTTGAAATATTTACAAAGTGAGAAAAATACATTGTACTAACTCAAGCAGCAAGTTACCATCAGTAACTCGGAGGCAATATATTGTATATGTCACCTTAGATGGGGACAATAGCGAAATATCGATAATTTTAATATTTTTCATTTCGAAAATTCAAATTTGTATGTACAGTATATACAAACGATCATGTAGATATTCATACCGTAGACTTAACATGACTACCATAATCACTAACCTACCTTAGGTATAATTTTGATAGTGTTAGGATAGTAAACGAAATGAAAGACCAATTTTACCACGTGTGAACTAATTTCTATTGTTATAGGTAAAACAATGTAGTTATCTCTGGTAAAAACCTCATTTGTGTTTTAATGCGTCATCGAGCGAGCATTCCTATTTAGTGTAACCTTAATGTATCAGTCACATAGAAATAGTTGTAAACAAAAATCATGCAGTGATATGATAAACTAAATTAATACCTGGACCTTATTTCAAGAAGGTACCTTTGTGGTTCGACAGTAAATCAGAACATAAAGGTTTATTATCAATACAATAATTAACTTAACGTGGAAAGGTAGATAATTTGACTAGCTGTACAACTTGTGTTCGCCACCTTGCCCAAAGCTGACTATTTTAAACACCTGCCTCGCTAGGTATGTGATATTGTAAATTATCACAATAATAAAGACATACACAACATATTGTTGAGAATTGGGTACATCAATAGTTGGTTTTCAGATTACAATACACAAGACAATGTAAGATATACGTACAATATTATAGAGGTACACACTAGAGGTACTGTGTTGAACTTCTACTGAGGTTTAATATTGGGCACTATGCAGATATGACGTGGAATCTTTTAATACCTCACTCAGGTACAGTTCCATATAGAATAGTATCTTACCAAACTCTCGGGTTAAGGATACTTGGCAAAGTTGACCCAGCTCAATGGCTGTGTAGTGGAGACAAAGATATCCCTATACCTTGATTATATATACCTGAAAAAAATATCCTAGGTTAGGTTAGCCATATTGACATCGTCCACCTATATAGATTTCGTCTCCTTATTCTTCGCACCTAAGAGGAATATCGAAGTAAGGTTAACACAACACCTGGAACGGCTTACTCCAGGTGCAGGTTACACGGACACGTCCTTGATGTGTGTCCGTGGCTTTCCTTGATGATGAGATCCAGTGTGGGCATCGTCGTGTGTTGGTTCATTAACGAGGCATGTTAGCTCTGTGTGTGTGTGTGTGTGTGTGTGTGTGTGTGTCCTCCTCCTCCTCCTCCTCCTCCTCCATGACGAAAAGGTTATACACAGTATTCTTCACCCATACATAAACTGATCCAGTGAATATATACAACATTTTACAAACAATCTTAACTAAGGAAGAGGCCACGTTATGTGTGATTCCAGAGCTTTATCCTCGTTCTTCATGATAATTTGTTTTCTTCCTTCCTCGTTCACTAGGGTGGTTAATCTTCAGGTAATAAATGCTGCCTTACGTCATTTGAATAATTTTATGTGTGTTTCCAATGTGATGTTTACACGTGTAAGTCGATTATTAGTGTACAAGTGTATATTTTATTGTCAGTGTATAATAGTGGTTTAATTCTGGTAGGGCTTGGCTAAATGGGTACAATCTTGCATTTAAGTGAAGATAAGAGGAAGTATATTCACTTTATTTGCTGGCCTGATCTTTTTTCCTTTAATATCCCAGTCCTTAGGGTCTTTTCAGTCACTGCCAAGACCTCAGCCATCTATTTCCATCAGGTCTGTACCTTAGGAAGACTCGGTACTAATTAACTCTTCCTGGTACCTTATCTTAACAAAGCCCCGCGCCGGTATACACTTAGTCTTTCTGTCTTATCGAAGTCCAGGAACCACAGCCACCTTCCTCGGGTCTATATATCTTAGTAAGGCTCCGGTCTCTCTCTCTCTCTCTCTCTCTCATTCAGTTAACCCCCTTTGGTGTGGGAGGGGGCCGCCTAGCTCGCTGTGAGAGTCATTGTACGCCTCTGGGATGATTTATGAGCGGTGTGCCATGACTCTGCGCAGTTTCTCATTCATTCTCTTTGTATCGTTTTGTTTGTCATTGTTTGTGATAGTTGGGGAGTTTTACATGTTAGTCAAGTGCGATTAAAGATCCACGGTAATAAGGGAAGCAGTCTGGTGTTTTCCGCGAATGAAATTTACTTCCCGTGTTGTTAATGCATCTAGCAACATGCGATGTCCAGTTGATATGTAAATTAGATTGAAATGATGCACTGTAATATTCGAGAATTACATTAGTGATATAAGTTTTAGAGTATATGTTTAAAACAAGTGGTATTATAGATATAAAAGAAACAAATGTCTCATGTAATTTAATGGTTAGGTGATTAATACAGATAAAAACATCACTGTTTATATTTGAGTGTTTTGGTATTTATATCGTTAGCGATAATGACCGCACCACCAGATTTGACTCATAAAAGCTAATGCCATTTTATGTTTGGATACATTGTTGATGTGTCATTCAATAGTTTTTACTTTAATACATGTAAAGCAGCATTTTTTTTCTGTTGGTTCGCAAATAACGGTAATTGCTGTACTTGGCAACGAGCTGCCGACTGATTGTCACAATAGTTTATAACAAAACACGTCAAATTACTGACCAACTCTCTCTGTTTTAATACCAAAACAACGCATTTCATCTTGCCATTCACTAGGATGATTCAAATGGGCTACCAACAGCTGCTCACTTTGATGTTCGTCCTCCTGTACCAGTCACTCGGCTTAAACGATCACATAATCAGTGAGAAATTAACCAAAAAACAGCTTATCTGTCTCTTCCTTGTATGACTGAGTACGACGTGTGTTGGTATACAAATATTTTATAGTTCGTAAGTGTCGATAAAACTCGGAGGTGTGTGTGTGTGTATATATATATATATATATATATATATATATATATATATATATATATATATATATATATATATATATATATATATATATATATATATATAGAGCACGCGGACTTTTAGCTATGTCGATCAAACATATAAAACCATTGATTTGATATTGACATTAAAATCATAGGACGCAGCCAGCAATAGTCACAACTACGCTATTTACAATAATCATATTGTAAAAGCTGTCATTCAGTATAATTGTTCTGACGTATTACATGACATCCCGCTCAGGGAATGTAATTTCATCAGATGGTTTTACGAGGTACAGGCACCGGCAACTAACACGGCCAGACACCCGCCTGGTAGTGATTGGCGGTGCTCACGGCCGCTCCTCTCTTAAGGGTTCAGTAATTAAAAAATTCTCATATAATGGCTACCTGTTTATAACGAAGGAGATTTTCAACGGCCTGGGTCCGTGTAATTATGAGTACCCAGTGATGCCTTGTGGAGTACGACCAACACTATAGTGATCAGTAAGTGTTGTGCTCACTAGTACTCCCCCATGTACACTGCGGTGTGGTGAACATCCATACTGTATGATCCAAGTTGAGTCTAGTTCTTACGTTTAGGAACTTAAGTAAATCCCTTAGACATTATAACTTGTCAGGGGCATTGCAGATACAGTGCACTGTCTGTAGCCTCTATAGGGCCTGTCGTATATGGTGGAGGCACTGTAGTCGATCACATTCTCAACTGTATAGCTGACTCAATTCACAGATGGGTGAACTGGGAATGCTATGGTGTGAGCCAAGATCCCTTGGGACAGGAGGCGAGCTAACTAGACTTAACCTAACTAAAGATGACCTAACCTGGTGAATCAAGATGGCCACAAAGAGCAATGTGTGCCGACTCCTCTTCACTACTCTCACTGAAATATCCGGTGACTCTTAAGTTCACCACTAAAGTAAGTACCTGGTGACTCTTGTTCACCACCAGGGACTGCCCTCGCTCACCAGTCCAGGATCCCGATTAACTCCCCCAGATGTTCTCTAACTACGAAAGTTTAGATTACGTGTTGGGTCGAGACACCTCCAGCTACGGTCACTGCCACGTGTAAAAACTCTTGTGTTTGTCGCGCAACTCGTTACTTAATAACACGTAATCAGGGGCCTTGTGTGGAGCCTCTCGGGGCGAGTTAGCTGGTATGTGCTGATAATACTGGTTTCTTTTTACCACTAGATTCTGTGCTGTATAGTGGGACGACAAAGGAAAGGGCTAAATAAAAAATCACAAATGTAAATTATTTCGATAACTAGATTACATAAACGGATGGACGGATGAATAGTGAATTAAATAGTGAAAATAAAATACATGAATATTCAAATAAATGCAAATATATAATGAATTACAACATAATGATCACAGGTTTGGACAATCAGGTATTTAAAATGCATCAACACGTGTTATATTATATACACAATATCTAAAGCACCTTAATACGAAACCTACCTTTGTAAAAAAATAAAAATAAAAAAAATACTTTCTTTAGTTTTCAAGGTGATGATCGGAACCCAAATCAAAGCCTTAACTCGGTGATAGATCCACAGTAAACGCCCGTTAGTTTACCTCCGTCTATATAGAAACGATATATTTATAATTGACCAAACCTTTTTTATTATGAGTGTAAGGGCTTGTACGTATTTGTTAATATTCTAATTACTCTTGATATAATTCAACAACATTCATTGTGACTCGACTATGACTTAAGGTATTGCATCATAACCTCAGCTAATGTGACCTAATGATCATTGCTGAATTGTGACCCAAAATGATCATCCACGTTCATCTGGGTTTAACTTACCATAACACACTACTACCCAGCAAGGTGATGTAGAGGGTGCTAGGGGTGAGGGATTAACGTAGCAATATGCGCAACATCTTCTAGTCACCTGCACAGCCCATGCTCTCTCTCTCTCTCTCTCTCTCTCTCTCTCTCTCTCTCTCTCTCTCTCTCTCTCCCCAATGTCTGATAGCTTTCAACTTTCTCTCGTAAAGCAAAAGACTTCTACTATTCACAAGACTGGGTTGTAACATTCCACTTGGACGATTCCCACTATCATTTACGATGCAGTTTGATCCACCGTAACTCAGCAAGCTGTTGTTCACAGTCCATCTTAAATTGTTCTCAAAGATAAAGACTCACAGAAATTTAATCTGATTTATAAAAACCATATGATCTAGTTTGTCTCGTCCTGAGAAAGAGTTTCATAAGACCATCCTAAATCCTCCAGACTAACGGAGACTCGCCTTGATCCAGCCTTAACACGAAATGCAGTCAGGATGCGGTTTGACTTGTTCTGACCAAGAGAGATCCGTGATGCTCCGTGATGCTCATCCTGGCGTAAGAATGATCCATCATGAACTAAGTCATCACAATCCAACCTGAATTCCGCTCACCAAGAAGGATCCACAGCAATCCAGTCTCGGCTTCCCTTGCACAAGACAAGATCCCTAATGCCTTCAGCACTATCCTTCCTCCTTGGGTTGGTGTGACGCCGTCCTGGTGTAACGCCGTCCTGGTGTGGCGTCGCGTCAGGGGCTTGCCAGATAGCCGACCACATCCCACCTTCCTCTTCCTCCCCCGGCAATACAAATTTTCTTCTTTTCCTTGCTGGGGAAGATGTGCTAATCAGGGGTAATCCATTACGCCCTTCACTGCGTTGGTGTTTTCTAGTTAGCGAGAAGAGGCGGCGGGGGTGATTAGCACCGAAGCACACAACGTTGCGTTACTCGCTGAAAATTACAAGCTAAAAGGAGAGTATCAGAGCGGAGGATATTTTTTATATATATATTTTTTCTCCTTGATTTATGCCTTATTGTGTGCGTCTCGAGAGGGGCCGGGCTTATCACGCTGGGTCTGGTAACGCAACTTCTTTTTGAAAACCGGAGATATTGAGCCAATTCAATTTCCCAGAACCCATTGTAAAGGCTAAGGTGTAAAGTGAAAGAGTAGATTTCATTAGAGATGTTACTGTGTATAACCTGTGTCGGGAAATAATGCCTTCTAAAATTCTTGTTTCTGTCTCTTGATTATTTTATTTTTGTATTTGTCTTTGTGATAATGGTTATTATTATTATTATTATTATTAGTAGTAGTAGTAGTAGTAGTAGTAGTAGTAGTAGTAGTCCTCACCTAGAACAAAAGACGGTATTTTTTTTTCGTCTCTTTTTCTTACAAACAGTTAACAATTAATCGCCACCCCTTCATTTCTGGGCCAATTAAATTGAAACTTGACAGAATTGTCCCTTGACCCAGGACATTTGGATTTGTTTTATATTTTCACTTTGTTTTAATGGTTTTATGGGATGAAAGGCTAGACTTCCCAGCCACGCATATGTGGAGTAGCTATTCTGACGTGAAGGTTGGCATAAATATATATTAATGAGGTAAAAGTTATACATATTATGATTGTTTTAAGTGGATAATAAATTATTAAGTCTACATTAGGGTTGATTTGGTTTATTTATCGTCTGTCGCTGTACAAATATATGACGGACTTAGTCAAATGTTGTATAGTGTTTAAAGCCTTTACCTTAAACATTATAGAGCCTTTACCTTAAACATTATAGAGCCTTTACCTTAAACATTATAGAGCCTTTACCTTAAACATTATAGAGCCTTCATCTTAAACATTATAGAGCCTTTACCTTAAACATTGTGAAAATATAATTCGAGTTCATGTATTTTTTTAATTTATTGGGCTAGAGATCGCCCCCCAAAAGTGCAATATATTTTGTTGTTTATTTTGCCTTATTAGTCCACTCTGATACAACAAACTTACCCGAGAGTCTGTAAAGTTGTCTTGTTCAGCGCCAAACAGCAGTAGACCTACAGGTAAATTATTATTCTCCAGGTATCAAAGACGTAGTAAATTATCAGTGAAATGACTGAGATATATATTGCCTTAAGTTGCAAGTGTTGCTATTTTTAATCACAATTTATTTACAGGGTCTTCGAAAAATAGATTCAAATTTAATTCTCGGTATTCTTTTTCAACCACCCTGTATATCTCTACCCCTGGGCCAGCTGTGACCAAAGGGTATTGTTATCACCCATGTCGTGTGTGATAAACCGTCTAACCTCAAACTTGGTAGTGCATCACATTTGCAATTTTAAATGGATAGTCTTAAACTATACAGTATTGCCTTGGGTGATTACAGGGTCAGAGGTCAAGGTTACTGCAGTTAGGAGCTGACTGTGTGATCAATTGTCTTAAGCATTTTTCAGTGTTTCGTTGTTTGTTTATCTCTCTTTTGCAAGTATTTTTGTGTATATATTTGGAATCTGTTTTATTGTTTTTTTTTGTATTTATTGTATTCCTTCTATTTCAATCCTTTAATGTTTTTTATCTTATCGTTCTCTTTGTTTTCCTCTCGTTTCTGTTACATTTATTTTTTATCATTCTCTCTCTCTCTCTCTCTCTCTCTCTCTCTCTCTCTCTCTCTCTCTCTAGCGACATATATTGATTCCAACATGACTTACATTCATTCCCTTGTCTCCACAGGTGAGTGACGGCTGGGCCACCTCTACTTGGATCAGGTAACGTAATAAGACAGGTGTGAATATGTGTGACTGAGTGTGTGTGTATTTTTTGTGTACACACGTGGCTAAACGGCTAGCACTCACCGTACATACATGAGTATTTGTGTATGTATGTATGAACAAATACATAATCAATTTGTATATCGTACAGAAGGATATGAATACTCTACGGGGCTTCCCACCCATCTACCCAAGGCCCAGGAATAGTTTTATATCTCCGTAGGATTAAAAATCTGGAGGGTTGAAGCCGTTCCTTCACTTGACACTAATGATGATCACCGTTCGTCTTCGTCTCCTCGACCTACTCCTAAAACATAGTGAAAACATAATAAGATTTATCTCAAGAAAATATGGTGGTATTTATTATTATTAGTATTGCTTTTTAGGGGTAGATGATGATGAAATGGTGTTGTGTATATTGTGTTTTAGTGAATATGATGCAATAATGATAGTGACGAAAATTATGATAGCAGTTAAAGAGAACGATGGCTCTGATTGTGATGATTATTACGTAAAACTAAGGTACTTCGTGTAGATAAATTATAGAGAGTGATAGTTAGTTATAGAAAGCATCGTGGTAATAGAAGAAATAAAAGTATATAATCACTATGTATCCATAAACATATAATTTTTTTTTGTGGAATAGACAAGGACACAAGGCGGTCCTGAAGGTCCTTAATGAGTTGGGTTCTAAGTTTATTGAAAGCACCACCGGAGACTCCAGAGTATATTGTTACCATAGCTACTTATCCCAGCATAGCAACCCATCAGGGGAACACTTGCTGCTTACTGGGATCACGTCTCTCACTTGGGTAGCTTCAGGGAGTCTTGTGATTGATGAGTGTGTGTGTGTGTGGAGGTGAACATATCCAGGAAATATGTTCATACAGTACACACTCAGTCATCCGTATCATACACCATCCTCTAGCAGCAGGGATCGAGTCCTGGCCCAAGGCGAGAGATAGAGTAACACGACTACTGAACTAACCAGATGGCATGTGTTACCCGTACTGTGTTGTGTCTCCGCCGCTGGAGTTAGTATGGCTTATACATTAACTCATCCCATCTGATTGCATCCCAGAATATAGCAACTCAGATGTGAGAGTCAGCGAACACCAACCACGCATAATAGTGAAACATTTATTTAGTGAATAAACACAATACTACCCTGGCGTGGATAACCTCACGTATACATATTCATGCAATAGTGTAGCTTCAACATGTATACATTAATAAATACAGCTAGAGTACACACACACACACACTCTCTCTCTCTCTCTCTCTCTCTCTCTCTCTCTCTCTCTCTCTCTCTCTGACTGTTTGGTTAATAATCATATAATTACAGAAAATTTTAGTACCCTGTAATTTGAAAAACGATAAATTAGCGTCACTGTTTAATTGGACGACACGATTGCCGACCCTGGCTGGCGGCGGTGGCGTATGTTTTTGACTGCGGGGAAGGGGTGGAGGAGGAGGGAGACATGGAGGAGAAAGAGGAGGGGGAAATGGAGAAGAAAGAGAAGGTGAAAGAGGGCGTGGAAATGACTCCAGTACTTACCTTCATGATGAAACGAGAGATAAAAAAGGGGAGATGGAAAGGGAAGGAGAGCATGGGAAGAATGGTGGAGGATGAACGGGAAGATGATGATGAAAGTGGCGGTGAAATAATGAACGGAAATGAGAACAGGAAGATGTTGATAAGCTGTAAGGGGTTGGCAGTAGACGAAAGGGGATGGTGGTAGATGAAGAGGGAGGTGGAAGAAGATGAAGAAGGTGGTGGAAGAAGATGAAGGTGGTGGAAGAAGATGAAGAAGGTGGTGGAAGAAGATGAAGAGGAAGATTCAGGGAGACGACACTGCTTCATTTTCCTCCACCACACACTCGCAGCAGAGACCACAACTCGACAAAACCTCAGGGTCGCCTCTCAGAATTTATTGTCCTTCTCTCAAGAGTTGGGCGAAGGAGGAGCGTGTGGAAGGGAGAGGGAAGTGTAGTGAGTCTGCTTGGTGGGGGATGATGCACTTCTAAGATACAGTAGTTGGTGAAACTTGTTCGTCAGGAGAGAGAGAGAGAGGATAGCCAGAGGGATTTTGTTATGAAGTGTAATGTGTGGGTGTGCATTTGTGGTGGAAAGTCTTACTGTGAGAAGAAGGGGAAACATGTATGTAATTACTGAGGTTGCGAGGATGAACCAATAGGGGTGGTGGAGAGGAGTTAAGATGATGTGGCTGGGTGTATTGGCACAGAAGAGACAGTGTATTGAAGTGACTGAAGTATCGCGGTGTACTAGCATGATAGAGATGAGTAAAATGTAGTTTAATTAGTGTATCGGAGAGGAGAGACAGTGGGTAAACTTACTGAATGTAGCGAGATCCACGTGGAACAAAACTACCTTCGTAAGTTTTCTTTGGGTTACAAGAAGCAGGTAGTCTCTGGGATGGAAGGGAATATGGGTGGAGGAAAGGGAATAAAGGGAGGTGTAAGAAAGGGAATAAAGGGTGAGAGTAACACGCTTGTCATCTGTTATCATTTTGTCCATCTGGGGTAACGTATAAAATGTACGTCTGATCGTGAATCCTCGCTTACAGAATGTCTATCCAATATCTGCTGCAATGATATTTTGTGACAAGTTCTTTATCGATCCACATATAAGAGTGTCGCTCGTTATACTAGAATCCATTTCCATCTCCAGTATCTCTCTCTCTCTCTCTCTCTCTCTCTCTTTTCCCCCGTCCTCTCTTACCTCCTCCTCTTCCTTCCCTCCCCCTCTTCCTTCCCTCCCCCTCTTCCTTCCCCCCTGGAGTGAGACACCTTCCATGAATAACGACACAGAGGTATTGGCGGGAGCTGAGGCGCGTATAAAAAAAGTAAGCCATGTCTGGGTACGTCCTGCCAGGCATATATTGATCAGCGGAAGTATTGCCCTCAACACACCCTCTCTCTTCAATGTCGGATAATCTGAGGGAGCCAAATGACGCCAGAAACACACCTGACGGAGGGAGAAGTTCACTGTGGTGGATAATTATGTAACGTGTTGACGATGTTCTCTTGAGGGTCCGACATGTTTCACGGACTTGTGTTTGTTTTAGTTTTTAATTAAGATTTTTACTTCACGTTTTGAGAGCCTAAAGGGTGAAGCAACTTTAGTGGTTTCTTCAAGGGGAATTATAGTTTGTCACCTGAAGTTTATACACCCAACTTGATTTCACCTGACGATTAACCTACCCCCCCGGTTGCATTAGAGTGGTTAGTTTTCAATAGGAATAACCTGATTGTCTGATCATCAGGTGAGCCAAACATAACCATCGAGCACCGTATTTTCAAGGGTACAACGGTGAATATTTTATCCTAAGTGGAATGTGAAAATGCTTCAGACACTCACTTGAGCTGCAGCACAAAGATCGTGACCACAAAATGTGTAGAAATTGCTCTGACTTTACCGTAACGAGATGCCTCTTCCAGCCCTCCACCCACGTGAAGGGTTGAAATTCACTGCATGAGTCTTTGAAAATCCGAGTGTGGTGGAACTCAAGATGGTCCAAAATACACAGCAAATCGTCTCATAATAACCCGTTCGTCTTATACTGTGTAAATCAGGTGGGTTCGTTGTAAAGGGGGAGAACTTGAATATACTGTTCCTACACTGTCTCTACTTGTTATGATATTTAGGAAGCCTGACATAACAACTGCAGGTGTGAGATGATCGATTTGCCAGAAAAGATGTCAATCCCAAGGAAGAATAGCCAATCAAGTTGACTTAAATGTATAAACAAGAAACAGGCGCTAACGATCACATTGTTAAGCTCTCGTTGTATGTCACAGGTTTAAACATGTTTTTCTCGTACAGTAATATGATTTTTCCCTATTCATGGCAATAGTTTTTAAGATAGAGATAAAACTTGTTATCCTTATGTAAATAGCCCCCAGAATGCTTACGAATGTATAAATTGGGGAGGGGTTCAGAGTCCACCTAAAGATGGGTACCTCTGAGCGTCACCATAGTCGTTAGCATAAATAGCTGAAATTTGGTATTGGTATTTGCACTTAATTTTGGCCAAGGACGGAGATAGGCTATGTGACAGGAGAGTTAATATTGTTTTATATTGCAAAAGGCGCCACGTGGAGTTAAACAGCTTTTCTTCAGTTCGATGCAGAAACTCTTAATGATGATGATAATCTGCACAGCTTTTAAAGAATTTCATTTGATTTTATATTTTAGAAAAAACAAAAAACAACTTATAATATGTGTCTTACTCCTAATTCATTATACCGAAGATAACTGTCCAGAATGCAGATATATATAGCGGGTGTTTGTTTTACGCTAGTGACCCCTCCGTAAAAACGATAAAAACAGAAAACGAATACCGATATATCAGGTCCCACTAAGCTCCAATTTGACGTTACTTAACCAGTGTGAATGGGACCAATTTGACCGCATGGTTGGAACCTATTTGTACTGGTTGACATGTTACCTAATTTATCAAGCAATCATTGGAAGTGTTATAAAAATCACCATCTTGTTAATTTAAGGTTTTAATAATCCGTAACAGTCGAAACGTACTTTTGTTAGAATTTTTTTTTTATGTGGGTATTAGTCATGTTGCTGTGCACTGCCTTGTTTTTAGTGTCGTCTCTTGTCCGAAGAGTACCAACGTTGTTGAAAAGTAACTGCCAGTAGACAACGGCATTACACATATTCCGGGGTACACAGGCGTCAAACAAGCGTCCCTCAGGATACGAGCAACCTTTCCTTATGCAACTCTGTATTTATGCTTGGCACTTAGTCTGCAAGGAAAATATAGCGTACATAAGCTTAATTTAGGTATATTAAACCTTTCGTAAAACATCACAATTTAACGTTGAATGCTATACTAGGCAACCGGCCAGTAACTTTGAACCCAACCTTCCCGGTCCCGTACACATTAGTATTTCTCAGATCATAAACAAAGTTTGTATGGGACTAACAAACTTAAAATGAGTTGAATATAAAAATACTTTCAAGCTTGGATTTGGTTTGCTATGAACGTACCGTATAAATTTATAAACTCAGTGGTCGTCCAAAGAAGTAATGTACACAGTCTCTGGCAGTTCTTTCCCGTAAAATTATTTTCAATTTTATTTTTCGTACAATAGCCTGTCTTCACGGACCACATTCACTCTAGTTATTTATGTTGGAGCAACTTTATATTTAAATGGGTTAAATTAAAACCTAAGACCACGAGTTAAAGGAAGCAAAAACGATACAAAATAGTGAAAAGGAGAATCGTTTCTTTTTCGTCATATTTTCTTGCTTCTCAATATTACTAATCTCCTGATGAAGCTAAGCTCTTGAGTACAGAGGAAAGATAATTATTACTAAGCTTTCACAAAAAACAGTACTGAAATTTAAAAAAAAAAAAATCATTGGGAAATTGCGTATGATCTAAATTATCGTTTTAACTCGAATACCAAGCTTGCTGCGGCTACCCTAACCTAACCCATCAGTTGGGTCTCCTGCACCACTTAGGATAATTCGGCGAGAAATGGTTTGATGCTTCGTTCACAACACCCAGAAGTTAAGCTTGTATAAAGTAGGCTAATACCACATTATCAGCGCTTCTCTCAGAACCCAAAACCCTTGAATAATAGTTCCAACAGCCACCACCACCACCACTCTTGGACATTGAACATTTATAAAGTGCAGCAATCGATTGGATACTTTATTCGCCTATTTGAATATTCTTACCATCAGAATATTAATGTTGAAGGATTAAATGATTTTCACTTTGTTTATGCAGTCAATGGCTACAGGATTGTAACTAACCTTTAATGGAATGAACGACATATACAGTCTAAGTGCATTCCACGTCCAGTCATTTGTTTTTGGCCATATTTTAGTAATAATGTTTTTTATGTGTATTTTCGGGTATTTATAGTAATATTATTTATCTGTGTAACCAAGAAAACAATATTGGAATATTTTGATGATTATATAGAGAAGACACACTATTTACACAGTGATAGGAGCTTCGATCTACCATCCATAAATACACCAGGACATGAATCAGTTACCCTGACCTGGACTCGTAATTTTAGTTAATTCTCGTTGGTCCGTGTTATCTTAATATCTCCAGTCATCAGTATATAGACTGAGCGTTATTAACTAAGTTCATATTTGTTTAGTGTTTCGTCCACCATTTTTTTCTGCAATTAAAAAAATGCTTAGTAAATGATTTAACAATACCTGGAAAATTTAAAACCTTCAAAGCTCGCTCGGAGGTGTAAGTATTACCGTTCTCTGGAATTTGTTTATTTGCTGAAACAAAAATCATAATGTAGTTCTTTGAGCGAATTGGGTATTAGAATATTCATGTTTTTATAAATATGTTGATTTAATGTTTGACTGACAGATTTTACCGAGGTACAGTCACTCAAAAAAAAAAATCTGTGCTTGGAGTGACGGGGGGTGAATTTCAGAATGAACACTGCGACTCCTGTTGTCTCGGTAGGGTTGTCAAAATCCTTCGATTTCTTGTCATAATTTTTCAACTATTTTGTATAGATAGTTTTTGAGGTGATTCTTAAAGTTTTCTATAGAACCGGGAGACAAGTGACACAGTCCATACACCTTAATATATGGGCTACTGGACCAAAGTATATAATATTATTATATACTTTTGTGCATCAAAATCGGTTTAATCGACCTTTTCGACTTGATGAAATCGACTTGCCTCATTAAAAGTTTGACAGTAGTGAAGTTTTATGAAGGTAAAGTTCTCATTGAAACCTTCCCACGTTACTCCTTGTCCTCGCCAGTCACAAACACCAAAATTAGCGACATTATCCCTTAACCCTGGCACACGAATCATATATATATATATATATATATATATATATATATATATATATATATATATATATATATATATATATATATATATATATATATATATATATCAGTAGTTGTGTATTATTATACTTACTGTATAATTATGGTACATAAAACATTGCAAATATACGTTTTTCACATATCACTTCGCACTGAGTTCCATTTGTTGTAATATTAATAATTTACATTAGTCTCATTTTAGCATTTTTTTAAAACTTTATACGAGTTATCTCACAAATTCAGTTTAATTAGGTTTATTCTGGACCGAGGCGCCAAGTTTGCCTTATTAGTTGTTAAATAAAAAAATAGAGATGTGAGCCTTTCTTCAATTGTCGGTAGTGTGTTACCCTGGAGGAGCAGAGAGTACTGGCCCCCTCACATGAGTGTCCACCTTGTTATTTTAGCAGAAATCACACTTATTTGGGTATGACGTGTGTTAATTAGTCCCTGTTCACCAAGACGCTCGTTAGTGTCACTCTCAGTGCTCATCTTCACTACCCGACGCACCACGTACCGTAACTAATTATGTAAACCCAGACTTTACTTAGCCTTCTTTTGTTAAGCTGATCAAGCCTAAACCTGCATATAATTTAACTTGTCCCAAAAATTCATACCTAAAGTTAAACCTAGTTTATCCTCCTTGCTTTAACCCAAGTCTAAACCTAAGTTAATCTGTTTTCTTTAAGCCTTAGTCTAAATCGAAACCCAAGTTACCCTGACCAAGACTAAACCTAACTTAATCTGCCTGTCAAAATTCAACCAAACCTTAATTAATACTTAGCCTGCCTGCCTAAACCGAGACTAAACCATAGGCTAACTTAGTGTGACAAGTTCAATCCTAATTAAATCCATGTTTTGCGTGCCTGTGTTAACAAACTAAACCTAACTTACCCTGACCTAACCAAGACTACATCCTAGTAGCGTGAGAGTCGCCAGGGAATGTTACGGTCGTCTCTCGTCACCAAACAAGACTCGTTACGCCTCCATATTAGTGGATTTTGCCCCCTTCGTTTCAGACCGTTACAACAAATACCTCAAGCAGCAACACCTGCACAGAGTCTAGTAGTGCACAACGTTTTTGACTGGAAATAACCTCAAATAAACTTCTGAGGTATTAACAAAGTATTGGTACTGTACACACTGTATATTGAACGGAACTATAACCAACTTCCGCCTCTCTACGTATATTTGGTGATCTGCCCACATAGATGTCCTTACTAAAAGCTTCCATACTCTATAGGGAGAGTCACAACAACCTGAGGTTTACAAAATGGTGGCTTCTGGTGCAAGGTTGGCGTAACTGACCCTGTAGAAGGTGCTGGTACTGTACACTACTTACACACTTGTCTCCCCCCAACAGTTTTTTACCTGCTGTTTTATTCACGTCTCTAAAATAGGTAGAAATAGAATCTTGCTCATGAAGTTATCTCCCTTATGATGCTGTGATTCTGTGACCGTATAAGATAGTGAATAACTAGTGCAGCAAGCTGTTCATGATGCTGTGGTCATGTGGCAGTATAAGATAGTGAATAACTAATGCAGCAAGCTGTTCATGAAAATTATAGTCACTCGCCTGTGCAGCTGGCTGGCATGATGTAGTGGGTATGCGACAGTATAAAATAGTGACTACCGTGCAGGAAGCTGCTCATGAGGCTGTGTGGCCCTGTGACATACTATATTAAATATTGCTACGGAAATTTCCACTGATGAATATAATGTAAATACAGATAAGAACTGCTTTGAAGAAAAAAATACTGATATCACACAGGGTTTTTATTATTTGTCCGCTATCAACTGTTTGTTGAAAAATCAAATTAGTTTTTATTTTAATTCAACGCCACGTTATTTTATATAGATAAACGCTATCAGGTTATCGGGCAACATTGGGCATTTATACAGAGAATTCCAGAATTTATTTGAAAATTTTCTCAGGATTCTCTTCACTTATGTTTTATTAATTTTTTCTAAGTGTTGTTTCTCTGTTCCCTTTATCATTATTGACTTTACTGACATTTCTTCAGTCATTATTTCATTGTTTCCTTTATATATATTTTTATTTAATTGACATGGATTGATATTTTGTTTTAAGTTATTATTTCTCCGTTTCTTTTATTTATTTATTTTGTTCGTTTACTTCAGACATTGGTTTTATAGATAGTTAGACATTTGTATATGATTAAGTTAAGATTAATTCCCAGTGAATGACACGTTTATGTAGACAAATCAAGCATTTGAATATATACATAGAATGGCGTAGGGCAGTGTTCTTTGTGTGTCTGTCTGTCTGAAATTTCATTATGTGAACGGATGATGTGGTGTGTAGGAGGATATTAATAAAAGCTGCTCATAAACCTGTCTTAACACACAAATGGCTGCTCTCCATTACGCATTATAACATCTAATATGTTGCGGTTTTAATCCCACTCCAGAATTATTACACCTAATATATCACAGTATAATTAATGATGTATATACAAATACTATATATCCATCATGTAGAGAGCCAACAATCGATCGGTATTGTCTTTAGCTATAATAGGTTATTCCTGTACGTAGGGATGAGAAGTAGGTATATATGTTACTGGTACGTCTTGGCTGCCTGTAGTTAGTAGGCTATACATAAAGTGGATAAAGATGTATAGTAAATAGTATGTAGGCTGCTGTACTGTATAGGGAAGAGGAGTCAAGTTGTCTAGAATACATGATATTGTCTGTGTACTCGCTTTGATTATTTTAAGGTACTGACTTCTGATCCAATCCTTACCCTTTTAAATATTGAAGAAATCACCCATAATTTTGCGTACATACTCGTGGATTACACGCACGCACACACACACACACACACCACTAATAACCAAACCCACAAACTCAAGGACCAGCTCAGTCCGGCCAGCTGCCCTGAGGGACCAGCTATATCAAGGGCCAGTTTCATTTCAGCTGGTATTACCGCAGAATTTTGTGGTGGAGGGATAATTGCCATAATAAAGGGGGCGGTGATGGTGGCGGCGGGGCAATATTATGAATGTGAGGGAACTGAACCCAAAGATGGGAACAGGCTGCTTAGTCAACAATTTACCACTACTTCTGTCGAGGCAGGAAGGTAGGCTGACCAGAGGGATAGTGTTGTAGTTTTAGGAGAGGAGAAAGAGGTATTTGTGGTGTGGTGGGGGTGTCGTGGTGAGACGTTGGTGGTTGTAGTGATGTGGTAAAGGAACGTGGTTGACGACTTAGGTCTTAGAGGGTGGTGTGTGGTGGTGTGTAGAATAGGTGTGGTAGTATGGGGTGTTATGATGGAGGGAGTGGTTGTGGTTAATGTAGGGAACATGGTAGATAACTCAGGACAGGATATATGTTATTGATAGGGTTGTGGTGACATGATTGGCTACTACTGGTGTGGTAGAGACATGATGGTGTGATGGGTTGCTATTAGTGTTCATGATATAGTGTGTGTGAAGGGGTGGTGGTAAGGGTGTGGTGATGTGATGGTGGTGTTATGGTGATGTGATTGTGGTTATTGGTGTGGTGGACGTGGTGGGGGGGGTGGTGTGATAGAGATAATATAGTGGTACGGGTAATGATGTGGAAGGTGAAATGGTGGTAGCCTGTGTTTATAAATCGTGGTGGAGGTGCGATGGGGTGACTGGTGGTGAAGTGAGTGGTGGTGAAGTGACTGGTAGTGTGAGGTGACTGGTAATGGGGAGACTGGTGAGTAATGGCAGGGTTATAAAACAAGGTATACCGGCATTGAAGACTCCCACACGAGACCTCAAACACACTACTTACGAGGGCAATAATTCAGGTAGAACTGACAGGTGTGTGTAGTGTGGGGGAACGGGATCATTGTGGTTGGGAAGAAGGCGTTTGTTTTAGTGGTGGTAGTTATTGTGGCGCAGTCATAATGCTTGGGTATTCGCTTGTTGCTGATAATAGTCAAGTCATGGGTTAATGGTGATGTGGTGGTGGCCAACGCTAGTGTGTTATGCATTTAACTGTATTTTGAATTTTATTGTATTTCAATATAAATTCACACTGTGCCCTGGTTCTCGTAGGTCAATTGTCGATACATTCAATTTTATTTTGTTACCTTTTTACCATTACGGCAGTGTGTTCATTCGGTGTGATATTTAGGATTCATTGGAAAGTAATAAATTGACTTATCTAGGTCATATCTGACGTGGTCGAGTACAGGGAAGTACTGTTAGGCCACAACCTTCTCTTACCTCGCTAGTATGAAGTTGCGTTTCTGGATGGTCTGCGAAATAATAGCGTTTGCTGAATAAAACGTGTTGGTTTAATCCTTGTCGGGATGCCCCTTGCACGCTCTTTTCTTCTCTCTGGACAAAGCAATTATTTGTTCTTTGTCTTAATAACTACTGCTATAGTTGCCTTGTGGTACTTTAATCACAAATATAAAGATGCATTTACAAGAATACAGAATACATTAGTTTTTGTATCTTTAATCCTGAATGGAGAGGAAAATGATAACCTGGTATTTATAGACATAAAAAAATTAATTTATTTCAATCATTCGAAATAAGACATTTTCTTTACATTATAAACTGAAATAGACATACAACAATAGACACAAACAGAGAATACATGACCAAATAAGTCCTACAATATATTCTAATCTGAATTTAATTTTTTCAACATGAATTTTTTTTTTCTTAACACCTGGGTTATAAAATCGGGGCAGCAGCGGTGCATGAGACCTGCGGAAGCTTACTAAGTAGTTGGGAACGACCTTTACCACCCTGGTAATTGGAGCCGCTGACTATAAACAACCTGGGCTGGCTGGTGTTGGCTCCCACTAGTGGCCCTTCAAGTTGCTCTTTGGCGACAGTGTTAATTTTTGTAATTTTTAGCCTCGGTGTTGGTCGTCGTTATCATTGAGGTTAATATGGGCCGCGTGGTGATTGTCTGTAGTGAGGTGAGGCCCTGTTATCTTTATTATCTTGGTTGTAAGTGTTTAAGACCTTATTAGGAATTGTAAACCATTACCATGTTTGCCAATTAGACCAGGACTATTATCCGAAAATGTGAATGTAAGAAAGAATTTTGTTGGGAAAAAAATTAACCATTACAGAAGATATGGAGATGATAATGACGCAGGGTTTTAACAAGCAGAGAGAAGGGATGTTGCTTAGGCGAGTTAAAATATAGAAACACACACAAACCATCTGGGAGAACAAATGTCAATCAATTTCCTTTTCATAATTAGGGATGACATAACCGTATCCCACACCTGCATCAGACAGACATAAATATATAGCAGACAATATCCAATCTGGGTGAAAGGTTGAGGGGAATATTTTCTCTTACCAACAGACACAGGTAGAAGTTAGTTATCTCCTTGTAGACGTGGGGGAGTAAGAAACACGTCTTGTCACATCCAACCTCCGTTTTGGTGTCAAGAGTAGGACTGTGTGTGTGTGTGTGTGTGTGTGTGTGTGTGTGTGTGTGTGTGTGTGTGTGTGTGTGTGTGTTCCATCTACCTTGATCTCCAACAGTAGGAGGAGCTTGGTGGTGGAGAAACTGTAAGGTACTGTGGGTGGGGTCCTCAGTGTTTCTCGTGCATATCCGATATCTCCTGATGGCGAGGATGACGCGGCCCTGGGAGGCTTGGGGAGGGAGGAGAGGCGAGGCCAAGGGCACGAACTAGACCAGGTCCCGTGTCCATTAGTTGGTGTATATCTGATCTCTAGTGCCGGAGATGGAAGGAGAGAGAGAGAGAGAGAGAGAGATCATTGAAAGTTTAGGTGGAGGATAAGGGAGATGAGAATCACTGGAAGAGACAGTGATGATGATTAGGAACACGACGAAGAAGGAAAAAAAATTAGACATGAAAATAACTAATGATTCATCAGTAAGGGAGGAGGGAGGACCACAAAGAGAAAGACTTAGAAATAAAAAGAAAAAAACAAAGAAAACAAGAGAAAATATGTGAAATTGGGAAGAACAGAAGGAATAAAACAGTAGTAGGAGGAGGATGGAGAGGAGGGGGGGATCTACTACACAACGACAAAGGAAACTTGGCTGTGGTAGTGAGTGGTGAGGGATGAGAGGGGGTGGGGAGGGTAGGATCTTGAGAGGTTGTTACTCAGATCCTTTCAAAAGCTCTGGAGTAAAGTAGATGAAGCTGGGTGTTGACCGCTGTGGTGTTGACCGCTGTGGTGCTGACTGCTGTGGTGCTGACCGCTGCAGAATGGAGTTGAATTTTGGTAGTTATTTGGGAGAATTCTTTTGATAACAACCATTGTGGTAACTATTTTGTAATAATAGTTGTGGTAAATTGTGGTAATAATTATACTGGTACGTATTGTGGTATATGTTTTTTGTGAATGTTGTAGTTTTGTGTTCGGCTTTGTGTAAATATTGTGGTTGTAAGTGTTGTGGGGGGTGTGTGTGTTGGTAGTTGTTGTGGGGTGTGTGTGTGCTGGGGGTGTGTGGTAGGGTGGGTGGTGTGTTGGTAGTTGTTGTGGGGGGTGTGGTAGTTGTTGTGGGGGTGTGTGTGTTGGTAGTTGCTGTGGGGGGTGTTGGTAGTTGTTGTGGGGGGTGTGTGTTGGTAGTTGTTGTGGGTGTGTTGGTAGTTGTTGTGGGGGTGTTGGTAGTTGTTGTGGGGTTGTGTGTTGGTAGTTGTTGTGGGGGTGTGTTGGTAGTTGTTGTGGGGGTATGTTGGTAGTTGTTGTGGGGGGTGTTGGTAGTTGTGTTGGTAGTTGTTGTGGGGGTTGAGTGTTGGTAGTTATGTGATAATGAATGTTTACATGCTAGTTGTCACCACATTCTGACTCGCATGCTAACTAACACACTACGTGTTTGTTGAAGGAAATGTGTAGCTATGAACCTATCCTTGACGTAATGGAGAATATCAGATGAAATAAGTGCCTCTGATTTATTCACTGTTCTTAAGTTAGTGGCACTTAGCACGGGCAGTCCATTAGCTGGGTTGTGGTGGCACTTGTGATGAATAGTGAACGTGCCGAGTGATGGTATAACTGTGATGAATTGTGATGGTGATTTTTGTGGTGAATATTGTGGGAGAGATTAGTAATTGTGATGAGTAGTCTCGATTGTGTGTGTGTGTGTGTGTGTGTGTGTGTGTGTGTGTGTGTGTGTGTGTGTGGCAGCAATTATTATAATGGTGCTGATGACAGATGGTGATAACTGTGGTGAACTGTGCTTGTAACACGAAGACAGACGTGTATAGTTTATAAAGGTTAGTGTTAAAAAAGTTGATGTTGGGTGAACTTTTGCACAGTTTTTTGTATGTAAATATGAAAATGATACATACATACACACTGTAATTTTCTACCTAAACTATTCGAGGATAGTCTTCATGTAGGGTTTTTAATCAATATTAAAAATGGAAATGAAGTTTCTGGAAATCTTGAAGAGAAAAATTATTCAACCCAAATTATTAAAAAAAAAAAATCACCGAGCATTAATGAATTAGAAGAGAACTAAAAATAAATCGAGAAAATAATTATCAGGTCTTAATGGCTCCTTATGAATCTATAAATTTTCCCAGAAGAAATAAGAATCTATTTTAGCAAATTAGGCTTGTGACGTTTAGCTGTGACGGTTAGTAAGGTACAATGTTGTTTTCATAATTTTCTTAGCGGCGTAATGTTGAATGTTATAAAGGTATCAATCATCCTCCACCATACAGTAATGACCAGAGTGGATCTGTGTGACGTGGTGGAAACCCTTTCAGGTCCCGGTGTTATGGAACATTTGTTAATATAGTCTGATGTTAATTGGACTATGGCTCCGTGCTCACCGAGGAGGTAAGTAGTGTGTGGTTGACGCATATGGAGGATAGTAATGGTGTTGTTTTATTCAAGAGGGTAATGGTGGTGGCTACAGTTACTGATATACTTACTATATATTAATAATAATAATAATAATTAAATAGTAATAATTAACGTTACATGGTAGCCAGAAGGTTGAAAATATAGTTACATAATTGGGGAATGGATCACTTGATTGACAAATAATATACAAATAACATAAGTGATACGAATATGATATGTAATAACTAGGTGGGGAGAAGGTCATACTACAGGGTATTTCAACATAGTGACTGCAAAAAAGTAAGTTTGGCTGGGAGTGAACACATTGGTTGACTTTGAAGTGTTGATAATTTGACAATTGTCAGGACTGGGCTGTTCTTATAGCGGTCAGTACGTGCTCGTATGGGCTGGATGCGGTTTTGGTGTCGAACAGCAATTTGCGGACGAGGGATCTCCGGTGAAAGCAGGAGCCGGTGAAGATATAGTCAGTTTATATTTTCTCTCTATATTAACTTTACTAATATTATATAAATATTTTGTACTTAATGTTTTTGTGCAGGTTGGTGATTAGGAGTGGGTGATCTAAACATTTAGATAGTTAAAGTAAGTTTCTATATTATCTAATTCAAGAATGTCCAAACCAACCTAAGTAGTGTATGAGCTTATGTAAAAAGATAGTATATGGACGTTAATATGTGTGTTAGCAATTAATGTTATGACTGATAGAAAACGGGAGAGTCAGTCATTGCTGTTGACGATGTGGGGAGTGAGCAGACTGTGTGTATCAGGGTGTTGATGAGTTGCTTGTTATTATTTAATGACTTGTGGCAGCGGTGGTGATGGTTGTGGTCAGTGATGGATTGTGTTTAGTGTCAGCAGCTGTGGAGGTTATTGATGCTGTGTGATCAATAACTAGTGGTGATGGTTGTTCTGCTTAGGGATGACAGGTAACTAATGTCAGCTGGGTGGTGGTTGCGGTTATTGATGGCAGGTGACTAGTGTTAGCTGGGGTGGTGATTGCGGTTATTGATGGTAGGTAACTAGTTTCACCTGGGGTGGTGGTTGTGGTTATTGATGGCAGGTAACTAGTGTCAGCTAGGGTGGTGGTTGCGGTTATTGGTGGCAGGTAACTGGTGTCAGCGGTGGTGTTAAAGGAATTTAGTGTGAGTATCCGTGTTGAGGCAGAGAGTAAATGATTGTTATTGTCGGAGTTTGGTGAGTGTCCACGACCACAACTGTACTCGTAATTCGTAGGCTGTGTGTGTAACGTCACTGCTGAGTGTAAGTGGTACTGACTGTCACTGTGGAGTACCTGTGTGTGTGTGTGTGGGTCATTCTTACTGCTGCTGCCAAGGTGGTCGGTGCTTCTGATGCTGACTGTCTTCAGAGTTTACGTGCAGGTAATTCTGGTTAGAAAGTTTCATTGGGAAGTGAATATTTAGCCGTGTCTTTCTTACTGAAAAATATAAGGTTGAAATATTATTTTTCCGCTGGAGAAGAATCTGTGGTAAGAGTATGGTGTCTCTACCAAGGTCTATATCCAATGTGGATCACTGTTTAAATATAAGTCGTCAGTGACAGTGTGTGTAAAGCGTATGTATATATTAATCTGTGTGTGAGTTGGTTCAGTCTTATACCCGGGTTGGGAGAAAACACTGACATCACGGTTTGAGTGAGTGACATTAGGAGTGCTGTGTGGACGGAGTAGTCACAGGTTGAACGACTGCAGGGTATTAAATTATGATGTTTTCCAGACAGGTGGTGTGAACTGTTTACACTGGGAGATGATGTGTCGACTGGATAACCACAGAGTTTATGAGTGCAGGGAATTAAATGTCTAGTGTTTCTCAGACAGTTATATTAAATCATTCTACTTGAGATGAAGTGAAGACGGATAGTTCATTAAGAGATGGGGTAGGCAGCTACTGCTCCTTACATTAGAGACGAGTGTAAGGAAGTATTTATAGTGTCTTAGTGTAGAGGACTGTATTTATAAGACCTTCTAGATAGGGGCGGCAACTTCTGGTACTAGGAGAGTCCAATGTTGACTGTAATTTTAGCGAACATCGACCGCGTTGATTGAAATGCCTTCGTCACCTGCGGAGTTTGGGAGTTGTGATTGCGCTGAATGGAATTGAGAGTAGGATAATTGGCACGATTGCTGTGAAATAGGGAGATTTCGCAGGTATAAAACTAGTTTGTCAGTTTTCATAACTGAATTGGGTGCAGGGGAAACTGTACCCCGACTCTGGTACCCGCGTTTGTGATGGCTATAAACTTCCAGCATGATGATTATTGCTGCGTGGATGTTTGTGTGTGTGCCAGAGTTTGTGTTTTTACGTATCTGGTGTGTGTGTTTTATGTTTGTTAGCGTATGTTTGTTCGCTCTTCTATGTGTGTGTGTGTGTGTGTGTGTGGGTGGGTGTGGGGTGTGTGTACGTGTGAGTGTTTTACGTATCTGGTGTTTTTTGTGTTTGTGTGTGTTTGTTCGTTCCTGTATGTATTTGTTTAGAAGTAGTATTAGTAGTAGTGGAGGTAATTATAAGAAGTATGTTTTTGTGTTTGAGTGTATGTGTATATAATAATAATAATAATAATAATAATTAACGGTTTATTGAAAGAGCTTGGCAGCCAGAAGGCTGAAAATATACAGTTACATATTTGGGGAATGGGTTTCGAATTGCAAATAATATACAAGTATGTATGTGTTTTTCGTGTTTGTGTATTTATGAATGTGTGTGTGTGTGTGTGTGTGTTAATGGGTGAGTGCATTTGCGTCATGTTCACATACAGTTGTTTCCTATACAAGTACCTCTCTGCACATAAGACCGAAGGCGTGAAATAATTATATAACTATCAATAATTCCTCCGCCACCCCCAAAAAATATCTATTGGAAAGAACTAAGTCAGATTCCCCCTGATGAACATTATCGTCTGTAAAAGTGATTTAGTACATTCGTGTGTCAGTGAAAGCGCATTACAGCGTTTTTGTCGGTGTTGAGGCTCTGAAATATTCAAAAATCATATGTGTATATACTGTATATATTGGTCAGTTCCGGTGGGTTTGGAAATCCATATAAAATGTTGTGTTTTTGATGCAGTGAATAAAATTATAATTTAGTCAACCCAGATATATAAAAACTAACTTGTGGTGAAGCTGTGTGCGTGCGTGCCTGGAGAGAGAGAGAGAGAGAGAGAGAGAGAGAGAGATGCATTGGACGACATCTATCCTCACTATGTATCGATAAGGAATTGTTTAAAATTGTATTTATTATCTAGTGCTTTACTTGAAGACCACATTCGTATACACTAAAACAACACTCAGTAGCTGTGTTTATACCGGACAATACGAAATCCTGGTTTACGAACCCGGATACAGGCGGTGTTGCCCTCGTTGAGTAATTAATATGATTGCTAATAGCACTAATTGGCGTTACCGGTGGCTAATAGAGTGTAAATCAGCTCATTACCGGGGTGTTGGTATTGGTGTCATGATAGTGTGGAAGTCAGTCATCTGCAGTGTTAATATGTGGGGCCTTATCTTCACCACACGGGCTGAGGGAGAGAGGCGTTAGGTGTGTGTGTGTGTGTGTGTGTGTGTGTGTGTGTGTGTGTGTGTGACAAACCTCAGTAATCAGAACCTTGACAATAATAATGATAATGGTAAGAATAAAAATAATAATAATGATAATAATAATAATATTGATAATAATAATAATAATAATAATAATAATAATAATAATAATTTTAATAGTGTCGGAATTCAGGTTAAATAGAACGAACCCATGAAACGTAATTCAAGAACATCTTCCACACCCGAGATGGACAGAGGCGAAAGACTCCTGCAGGCGAGGATATTCTAAGTCGACTTAATGCGCGTAAATCTGGTTCACAAAATTACCTGCAAGGAAACCAAACTGGAGTGATTTCAAAGGAAGTCAGTCCAAGTAAAGGTAATCCGGGGACGCACGCTGTAATGAAGGCAAGTTGGAGTAAAATATTCAGTGTAGAGTTTAATAAGAGTGATGTAATTATCAGCTCTTGTACAATCCATGCTGCCTAAGTACAGACGTTTGAGAGAATAGAACAAATTGAACTCCTGTGGTTTAGAGAGAGTATTGTACGTAGTTATACTCTACCATAACCTTTAAACATTTTCGTGCTTCCCGTGAGTAATGGGACAGGTAGCTTTATAACAAAATCTGTGAATATCAGTAGTCTGTCATTATTGGTTTTAATGTGTAAGAAGAATATCGTATAGGGAAAGTTCATCATGTTGGTTTGAAATGTTAAGCTCCCGTGAGTAAGTTAGGCTGTAGGTAAAGTATTGATCTAGATTTAAGGGACTAGGAAAGTATTCAATTTGTGTCGTACTGTGCTAGAATATAAAATAATAAAACATAATAAAAAAAGAATTTTAAAGTTAACGAGAAAAACCACAGAGTTGACGAACCACGAGAAAGAAAACGGTAGAATTAAAAACTCTTACATAGACTGAAAATAATTAGTCATTTTTAAGGAAATAAATTAAATTTGAAAGGTGATTTAGACAGCAATGGATGCCAAGATCAAATTCAAAGCAGAGTTACCAAGACAACAATTAAGTCTTCTCGCTTCCCTCAGCCCGCGGACTGTACAGTGGGAGACACGCCAGCAGTCTGCTCTCTTATAAAAAGATTCCAGTGACTTTGAAATTTAAAGCCATTTTGATTAATATTATTATGTTGTTCCTCGTTTACTTTATTATGCTCAGGTTAATTAGTTCTACATAAATTCTTGTAGACTAACAATCTATGTTACGTTTCACACAGGCTAATTAAAAGTAACTATTAATCCTTTCTTCTAAAACTTACCTTGTTATTATTTAAGTCTCATATAAAAGGATTTACTATATACTAAATATAATTAATAGCGTTCTTAATTCCGACGCGTTTATTTCTGTGAACTTTGTTACTAAAATGTGGATTTTTTCAGTGACATTCGAAAATTATGTTCACAAATACTGTAGTCCCCCGCGAAAAAAAAATAAAATAATAATAATAATAATAATGTTGTTCATCGCAATTTATACACAACCCAGTATTTACACACACACACACACACACACACACACATACATATATACACACACACACACACACACACACACACAAGGGACAAGCGATGCGAGTAAAATAAAAAGTACATGACTAAATAAATTGAGTCACAAAGGCACAGTGAATAAAAAAAAAAAAAAGTAAGACACCCAAAGGAAAAAGGAAATGACAAAGGAAAGAAAATGTTAGAAGAAAGAAAAACTCTGAAGGTAATTTTTGTGCCCGAGTAAAAAAAGGGTAATACTGGAGAGGGAGGGAGAGGGTGTACCGCTGAACATCATTTCCATCCAATTTAGTATAATCTTATCCTCCTCGCTCTGCCTCACTCTAGTTTCCTGCTTGCTGCCTGTGCCCTTCTCACCCTACTCTACCTGCTGCCTGTACCCTCCTTTACCCTACTCTACCTGCTGCCTGTACCCTCCTTCACCCTACCCTGCTGCCTGTACCCTACTACCTGCTGCCTGTACCCTCCTTTACCCTACTATACCTGCTGCCTGTACCCTACTATACCTGCTGCCTGTACCCTCCTCACCCTACTATACCTGCTGCCTGTACCCTCCTTCACCTCACCTTACCTGCTGCCTGCCTGTAGCCTGTACCACCATCCTCACCCTACCCTATCTACTGCCTGTTCCCACACCCTACTTGTTAACTGTTTCATCACCCTACCTGTTTTCCGTGCCTACATCCTGTTTACTGCCTGCCTGTTACCCCTATTTTGCTGCTTGTTGCTTCACCCTTCATTCACCCTTCTTATCTTCCTATCTGCTGCCTACTACCCCCCACCTTGCCTGCTCCTCGCTGTTTTACTCTGCTGCCTGCTTCTTCCTGACCCTGGTTGCTGTTTCACCCTATCTGCTTCCTGGTACCTCACCCTACTTGCACCCTGCTCTTACGGCTTAGCTTCTATATCGTACTGCTTATTCCTTCATCTTACCTGCTTTCCCACCCCTTCTGGTTCCCTTACGTGATTCAGCCATCCTTCTCCATTTCACTGGTCCACCTCCTCCTCTTAGTTTCTTCTTCCTCTTCTTTCTCCCTCAGCTCCCTCATACCTATGGTCTCCTCCTCCTTATCCCTCGTCTCCCTTTCTCCTGCCATTCTCCCTCAGTTTCATCCTACGTTCCCTCGTTCTTTTCCCCCTTCATGTTGTCATGGGAACAGAAACAAAAAATCGACTTAAAGATTTTGCTGTCAGACGAAGTTCCTTAGTCGTGATAACAGTGGCAGGTGACTGGAGATGCTCTGGTACACACCTGTATTTCTGCCACCTTTGTGCTCATCTGTGGAGTGAAAAACGTTGTGTACACCTATACAATGGGATGAGTTAAATGCACATATACATTGACCGGCGTTGTACACACCTGTAAAGTGACCAGCTATCCATACAGGTGATGAATTCATACACTAGGAACATTACCAGGTGTATCCACTCATCTTTACCTTCACATATATAATCGCCATCTATACCTGGCATACAAACCTTACCGACCTCTAGTTATAATCTATATATATACCGTATGTGCTACCTTTTTTAAATATATTTCTACTATATTTAATACCGTATATACCCTTTCTTATGTGCATGTTAACACAGATTTTTAATTGTATTTTTTTTTACATATTCCTTTCTATGTACAGTAGCTAAAACAACTATCTGTGCATACTTTGTGGGAAACAATATGAGACCATGGACGGTAAATTTTGGTATACGAGGATTGTCACTAGTCACACGTAAATTTTCGGATTATATCGACCCCAACCTGCACAGATAGATGTTTTAGCTACTGTACAAGAAAATCCACATGTAATTTTTATTAAGGAGTAATCGACCATATATGCTGATTCTTGTATCTAATGAATATCCGGGATTCTCTACACATTCTCTGACATGATATAACTGACTTCTAATCCTGAATCAATCTGTATGTAATTGTTCAGCTGCTTCGAATCTGTTAGAGAAATCAATTCCAATCATATTAACGTGTCGAATCCCTGGTATCCTAATCTACGACATACTTGTATAAAATGAAGAATGTTTTGTAGTGGATTGGTCTTCAAGTATAGATAGTGTTGTGTTGTGGGGTTACTGCGCCTCACTAACTCGGGTCTTTAAGTACTTATTCCAGGTTAGTAAATACACAAATCATCAACAAACTAAAAATTATGAGATACATCAGTCTAGTAACTTGTCTAGTTGGTGGCGTGTAAGAGCAAGCGTGTGTGTGTGAGGGAGGGAGGGAGGGAGGGTGCATGCGTTCGTGTGTCTGCAAATAGTGTTGTTTATTCGTGACCACAGTGTGAGTTATGCCTTAACTGCGGGGAGTTTATTGAGCTTTTGATGGCACATTATAAAACGGTGGGATCACATTTCAGCACGACTGACTCTCTCTCTCTCTCTCTCTCTCTCTCTCTCTCTCTCTCTCTCTCTCTCTCTCTCCATGTAACATAACACAAGGAAACCAGAAATTAAGAAAGAAAAAGAAAGAGGGAGAGTGTATCACTGTCTCAGAAAATGAAAGAAAACTGAAGAGGTGAAAGAGAAATAAAGAGAGAGAAAGATATGAAGATGATTGGAAGAGACTGTAAGATAAATATAGAGGTAAAAGGGAACAAGAGAAGGAAGGTGAAAGGAATGAGTGATTTATCTTTAACCTAATGCACATTTGATAACTTGAGATAGGTGTGTGTGTGTGTGTGTGTGTGTGTTTGTGTGTCGTTCCCAGTGAAGGTACACAGGTTGTGGTAATCGATGACCCTCTTTTGAGACATAGGTCCTTGCTGTACTGTAGAACTAGACAGGATTAATAAGTACATAAAGAATTACCTCCCCGCCCCCCCAAAAAAACATCATACGGAATCTATAAACGATGTGAAGGTGTGAATAAGTTTGGGGCTTGTGTGTTTGTTTGTGTGTCGTTTATTTCTTTTTGTTAGGATTAGCATTAAAAATAATATCTCCCCGGTATCTAAAGACACACGCACACACACACACACACACACACTTTGCGGTAACATAACTAACCCCCCACCCCCCCCCCACCCAAAAAAAAAGAAAAAAAGTAACGTAACGGAATGTAATAATGTCATCCAGGTATATCATGCGTGTGTGGATTACTGACTGCCAGGAACATGAAACACGAGTATGAAAACAGTACACGACCTGTAAATGTATCGTGTTAGAGGGAATATTGGTACAGACCATGTAACGTAGGAGTCATGTTTTGTGTGACTATTTGCATTAGTTTCTTGCTTGCTGAGCGCTGGAAACTGTGTGTGTGTGTGTGTGTGTGTGTGTGTGTGTGTGTGTGTGTGTGTCCTCTTCATAAAGCTGTGATTCACAATAGAGAGGTAACTATGACCATTAATACGTCAGAGAAACGGCTATCAATTAAGTTTTGTTATTCCATTTCACTGTCAAAAGTATTCTCGTGGGGACGGTAGAATTAAGAAATGAGAACTGCAATAGATTTCAGGATTTGTGGATTTACATTTCTCGATTGCCAATTTTCGAGTCGAGCTGGATTCTCGCCGCTGGGAAATTGAATAATGGTCGATTTTTTTTTATTGCTAATTGTTCCTTCCTTCTTTAATGTCCTGTTACTTACTTCCGATTTTTTGTAATTAATGAAAGGTATTTGTTGCTTGTTTTTCCTCCCTCGGTCGTGTAGAAGAATGCTTAACGTTTTTTTATATCCCCCCTCGGTCGGAGGTTGAAGGAAAAACACTCGCGCAAAAAAGACAAAAAATGTTCAGGTAGTGTTGGGAGGCGGAGGACCTCCCAGTAACCTATCGGGATCACACTCTTCCTTACCGGGATTGTCTCTCCGGCGCCTTGATCAATAATTTACTGAGTGGAGTGAAGCTGAAGCAAACTACTGCAGGACTACATCTTCTCTATAGTGACGGTGGTGGTGAGCATTGGTGAGGGTTGTGTGTTCAGTGTTGGTGGAGGGGTTAGGGTGATGTGATCGGTGTTGGGGGTGGAGGGGGGCACACGATGTCTGGCTGGGAGGAAGTTTAACCAGACGCCTCATATACTCGTGTACCTCTGTATAAAGTCGAACACACGTTATAACATATGCAGTCGGGGTCAAAAGTCTTGAACACGTAGCAATATCTGGCATCTACGTCTGACTTATACATAAATGATTGGGATACACTAATAACACTACTTGTCATCACATATTATGCCTGAAACACAAAATGGGATAAAACTCTCCTTAATACCTAAGATCTTCGGGTATTTACATGTCAAATACTGTCAAGTGTTCAAGACTTTTGACCCCGACTGCACGTAGTTATAGTGCCCACGTGAGTCGAAACTTGTGCAGCCGTTCAGGTACTGATTCTGCAAAAATAAAAAAAAATAAATCAGAATGGTAGCAACATCGTTAATTGTATCTGGATTATGCCAATTTTCAACTCGTCCGATGACTTGAGTGAACCAATATATATTTCATTAAAATATATACTGTATGTAAACCGCTTCAATAGTTATCGCACTCACTGGAGTACCAGACAAAGGACACAGTTGCCTGGTTGGTTCCATATTACTCCATGAACTCGTTTCAGAATATAATTAAGCCAGCCAGTGGATATCTCATAAAGATCAGTGGCTCCCGCTCTCCACAATGCTACATCGGTTAACCACCTGCAATGAATACAATGCAAAATTTAATTAAAAGCTTAATCAAGGTAGAAAAAAAGCGACAATGTACAGTAGAACAGTGATCGACCTTTAGTGTAGTCATTCGGTATCCTGGTCTAGATGTGTGTGAGGTTTCATGACCTTTCGCCAAATCCGTTTTAGAAAAGCCAACTTTTATTGCGGTACAATCGTCTAAATAAAGTAATATACGAATCTATGGACAGACGAAAGGACAAGAATTGCACTGAATACCCCCATCAACATTTATGGCGTGGCATAAAAGGGCGGCGGCGAATGTTTCAAGTAATGAAATACTATCAACCAGCAGCAGGGTCGCCTGTCTACCCCGGCAGCTACAGACTCGTACTGGTTCTTGTTTTGGCTGACTTATGGGGAGCGTCTGACCACGGAAAACATAATGAGGTCATGATAAAAGTGGAGACAAGGAATATGGTAATTATGGTGAATCAGTGTTAGAAGGGAACTGCCACAGTAAATGAATGTACAAGTTGATGAGCGAGAGAATGGACACTCGAGTCGAAATAGGAGGACCTCTAACTACTGTGTCAAAAAAAAAAATCAATATACAGTAGGTTTTTTCCACCTCCTATGGAAAGATATCAAGAAAACGTATGAGAGAGACCTTAGGTGGTGACGGGTTACGGTAATTACTCGTCCAGAACACAAGGAACAGTAATAGTGCACATGCAAGAATCAACTCACTCACTGAACAAACACGGAATATAAGGAAAAAATCCTCGCCGATTCTCGAGTCTTTGCCAATGAAATAAATCAGCCGTAAAATCCAATACAATAATCACAAATACAAGTTAAGCTGCTCAGCCCGACGCCGCCGGATTCCAACATGTCGGCCAGAAATACGCCCAAGAAATTCCCCAACTCTCAAAGAGCCGAGTTCGAACATTATATAACCCTTTATGTCCCACAGATGTGAGAGGATTTTTCTAAAGTTCCATTGCACTGTTTAAACCACCGGCAAAATGAGCCTTAGTGCAGTGCTCGCCAAGGGTTAGAATAGCGTCCCGTGGCACAACACAATGATGTAACCGTATTCTCGGTGAGCGCTCGAGGCCTGAATGCTTGCGTAGGTTACGACGCTTTCATCTGAGTAAATACTGGAGGACGCTACACCAAGGGGTAACCAGTCGCCGCCTGATTGGATGGTAAGTCCAAGAGAACTTGTATGCAAGTTTCCTCTTTTGCTCATAACTGGAATGACTGAATGAAGATCGTGACAACGTTTCTGTGTGTTTGTAGTTTTAATGGTGGCCGAAATCACTTCTGAAGAATATTCTTTTTAGTGAATTGGACTGTTTTTTGTTGAACACACACACATATTATTCACTTTCATTTACACTCGACAAACAAAACTTTTATACTCCGTAACTTTACAGATACCTACAGAGTTAAGTCACCCCCCCCAACTCCCTCTCACATACCCACCCCCCCCCCACACCCTCTCCCACTCCTCCTCTACTGGCACTACGGCGGCCCGGGGACCACAACACCCCGGCACTGGTCCTGGGTGTGCCATCACCAAGTGGCCCTCCAGGTGTACTTGACAACAAACTCCGGAACGTACAGCATAGTCAGTGAGGTGTGCCTAAGGGAGGCAAGGGTCGCCCTGGGTGTAGTGCCAGCAAGAAGCAAAACTGTATATGGTTAGGGGTAAGAGTGTTAGTGGTGGTGAGTGGTGGGGGTGATGATGGTGGTGATGACGACGATGGTGGTAGGTGATGGTGGTGGTAGGTGATGGTGGTGATGACGATGGTGGTGATGGTGGCTGCGACTCGGAGGGCATGGATTAACATTCTCCGTGTAACATACCGGCCAATGTTACTTGCTGCTGCACTTACGGAGGAGACACTAGCATCTGGTTCACAGTTTTATCCTTGTTTTATGTCACTAAGTAATTGTTGTTGTTTTTTGTTGCTGTTGTGTCAGCTGTTGTAATTGTCGGTCTTCGGGATACTTTTATTGTTGTTTGTTTCTCTATCGTATTTGTTGTTGTTGTTGTTGTTGGAAGTGTTTTCTTAAATAGCTGACAAAAAATAATAAATACAGTTTTTACTAAATAATGAAGTTACTGAGCGTATTTTAGCTTCTCCGTAGCTTACAGACAGACGGATTCGAAGTGAATGCTCAGATAACTGGTACAAGTCACCCTGTATGATGATTAAAGCACCTCCCATGGTCACCACACTTAACCCTCCCATGGTCACCACACTTAAACCCTCCCATGGTCACCACACTTAAACCCTCCCATGGTCACCACACTTAAACCCTCCCATGGTCACCACACTTAAACCCTCCCATGGTCACCACACTTAAACCCTCCCATGGGTCACCACATCAAACCCCTCCCATGGTCACCACACTTCACCCTCCCATGGTCACCACACTTCTGAACCCTCCCATGGTCACCACACTTAAACCCCTCCCATGGTCACCTACACCTTCTAAACCCTCCCATGGTCACCACACTTAAAACCTCCATGGTCACCACACTTCAACCCTCCCATGGTCAACGCTCACACTTAACCCTCCCATAGTCACCACACTTAACCTCCCATGGTCACCACACTTAACCCTCCCATGGTCACCACACTTAACCTCCCATGGTCACCACATTCTAACCCCATGGTCACCACATCTAACCTCCCATGGTCACCACACTTCAACCCTCCCATGGTCACCACACTTCAACCCTCCCATGGTCACCACATCAAACCCTCCCATGGGTCACCACACTTAAACCTCCCATAGTCACCACACTTAACCCCCTCCCATGGTCACCACACTAACCCTCCTATGGTCACCACACTTAACCTCCCATGGTCACACACTTAACCCTCCCATGGTCACCACACTTAAACCCTCCCATAGTCACCACACTTAAACCCTCCCATAGTCACCACACTTAAACCCTCCCATGGTCACCACACTTAAACCCTCCCATGGTCACCACACTTAAACCCTCCCATGGTCACCACACTTAAACCCTCCCATGGTCACCACACTTAAACCCTCCCATGGTCACCACACTTAAACCCTCCCATAGTCACCACACTTAAGCCCTCCCATGGTCACCACACTTAAGCCCTCCCATGGTCACCACACTTAAACCCTCCCATGGTCACCACACTTAAACCCTCCCATGATCATTTAATAATTCACTGAACGATTACTGATCTGAATCATTAATGGTCTCATAAAATGTGGAGGAGGGGGGAGGAGGGGGCGATGAAAGTACCTTTGTCTGGTTAATAAAATCCACATTTTTACCAATAAATTAATGTAAAAAAAAGTAGTTTTTTTTTTACCCCGCGGATTACATATGCCCGCTTTAACAATAGCTGAATACGAAACCTTATCAACGGCTTATCAAATTTTAATATTTGAATCATTTCACTCGTTAATCCCCTGCCCTCTCTTTTTAATATCTTATCTGATAATATTGCTGCGTTGAATTTGTGATGCCTTGAGGAATATTGGAGTTAATGATATGTGTGTTAGAGAAATTATTGGCCTTGAATGTGTAGATTATATGTATTATTTTACTACTGATGGCATATGTATTTTAACGTATCAGTCGACATTATAATTATTTAGCATCCCTTAAAACTATTGTGTTGCTTAAAGTTATTCAAAATCCGTTTAAGTTATTCAACGTCCCTTAGAATTATTGATCTCTAAATGTTATTGAACATGTGTCAAAACTAATCAATTTCCTTTGACGTTATGTTGAAAATATCGTAGACACATGAGACACACTGACACACGAGACAGACTGACACATGAGACAGACTGACACATGAGACAGACTGACACATGAGACAGACTGACACATGAGACAGACTGACACGTGAGACAGACTGACACGTGAGACACACTGACACGTGAGACACACTGACACGTGAGACACACTGACACATGAGACAGACTGACACATGAGACAGACTGACACATGAGACACACTGACACATGAGACACACTGACACACAACTCACGTCTTTCCCCCTCCCAACCCGCCACACCCTATATTACCCGTCTCTCCATGCTCACCCCTAACACATCTATTGTCCATTGATTTAATAGTTCCAAACGGCACTGGTGTCTTAATCGGTTTATGAATTATGGCTGGATACAACAATTGTCCTAAGAGACTCTGTGTTTCTTAACAAATGCTTCGAATCCTCAAACTGAGCTGAATTTCATCTTGTGTATGGCTGCACAGCTCCTAGGTTACCACACTATTCACGGACCTTACAGCTTCATTATATATACTCTACTTATTCCTGAGGTTGTCTGTACATGTATCAATGGTCAATTCTCGGTTGTGTGAAGCGACAGGGATAAAATCAGGAGGGTATTTGGGTCCTCTGTGTTGTAGGGGAACACTCATAGTAGGATACGTGTATATCATGAGTAAAAGTGTGTGTGTGTGTGTGTGTGTTTGTGTGTGTTCTCTGCATTATAGTGAGAGAAAGAAGATTTGTTCCTCATTCTTTTGTCTTTTGTTATTTTGTGAAGGAAAAGATATAAATTATGGATGTTGAGTTAATAGTTTTGGTGCCGTGATGACATAGTGAGAGACAGGTAGAGTTTTATTACCAGGTGAGGCGAAAGTTAGGTGAGGCGAGAGTGATGCGAGAGTAGGTGAGGTGATAGTAGCTAATTAATTGAGTGATTATGAAGAAAAAGTTGACATGTCCGATTGATCAAAAAGAAAAATGGTGACCACAAACACTATATATTTTACTCCACACAAATACTGTACCTCATCAATCATGTAGAACGTGTGAAGGGTGATCACCATTTCAAACCTCAGTCCTTATTCCTGTAAGTTTCAATCGTGTGTGACTTCGGTTGTCCGTCATATGTTTAAGAACACGAAGATGAGACTAAATCATCGCTCCCGTCCGTTTCACTACGAGCAAACTACCTGTGATAGCAAAATGAAAAATGCCTCAGGCTCGACCATAAACTGCAATCAGAGTCATGACAAGCGCGGCCGCCTACCCTGTTTGGGCCTAATATCACGCCTCCTCCAGGCCATATATATATCATGGTGATGGGGGATGATGGGCGGTGTAAACACGACGGCCACGCACCCCGCATATTGTTGTGGCAGAAGCTGTGGTAGGATCAGGGGGTGACCGTCCACTTCACAACAAATAACAAGTGTCAACAGTTAATTTGTCAACATAAGTGAATAAATGTATAAATTTATCCTCTTAGTCATCCACATTCGCGCGTAGGTCCAACACGTCAGCATTAAATAGCTCGTGTGGCTGTTTGTGTACTATGTGTTGTGGGTTAGGTTTGGTTTTGTTAGGTTAGGTTATGTTGAAAAAACGCACTATAGTACGTTTGGTCTATTTCCCCGTGCGTGTATAATTGGCGTTTACACATAATTCAAGGGAAGTGGCTGCCGAGTGGACATATTACTTACCCCATGCTGGGAAGTGGCAGCGGTAGAGTAGTGTTGGCCACACTATCTCCTTGTGTACCAAAAATGATACTTGGAGTACAGTGTTTTGTATCAGCCAGAACTACGGGATCCCCTTTCACACATAACCCATTTACACTATAAAAAATGTAAGTTACTAATTTGACAATTTCGAGCAACAAACTTCAGGAAACAACCTTACTAAAAGCCACAGATGATTCCCTCAGGATTGTTACCCTCCAGTGCACGTACACAGACGACCAGTCACTCGCAGAAATCTGATACTCTCAAAACTTGTGAATTCCTCCGAAACCATTCCTGGCATCCCCAGTATACACTCACAAACCATTTATTTGGAGCTCTCGTATGAAAACAAAATCCGAATCACGTTTGGGAAATTGTAACTCTGTAAGTCAGTCGGGTAAATATTTCTAGCTACAAAGGGTGTGTGTGTGTGTGTGTGTGTGTGTGTGTGTGTGTGTGGAGAGAAGAGTCCCCAGCTTCCTTCCCAGCCCAATCCCCAGCCTGCTTCATACCCAGCTTTATTCTCAGCCTCCCACAACCTAATCCCCAGCTTCCTCCCCAGGACACAAGACTCCTGGGGTGCTAACTCAAAAAGGCTCAGTGATAAATCAGAGTGCAGGGAAGACAGCCTCTGATTGCAAATTTGGGGAAGACGAGCGAGTGAAAAATATTTCGGGGGGAGGAATGGAAGGAGGAGGAGGAGGGATGGAAAATAGGACATACCACGAGAGAGAGAGATGACTGAAAGGGAGGCAGATATATAAATGAGGAGGGAGAGGGACACACAGATAGATATAAACCGACCTGTCTAACAACACACACGCACACACACACACACACACACACACACACACACACACACACACACAAAGGAAGATGTGATCAAGTCATTTGCATTTTCTTTTACTGTGAGATAATTTAAATAACTGCTCCTGAACTGAGACCTTACCGCACCCAGTTAACTTTGTCACTGTATTTGTATATAATTTCAACTTTTAATTAAGTACCCAGTCAAACTATAGTACCATTTACCAAGGAATATATATCCGCCTAGAAGTTGAATTCCCTACAATTTAATTTCCCCAAGTATGTTTATTTCCTTGGGTTTATTCCCAACAGATCGTTATTTCCTTACAAACGTTTATTTCCTTACATAGATTTCAATAATAAAATACGTGGCACAGTCAAATTAGTTTAGACAAGTGTGGCTACAAGGATGTAATTTCCCTCTGGACCGAGAACAAGGAATGTGTCTTATAATAATTAATTGATCTTTACTATGTTAGTGTTGGGATGGTCGTACCTCTGGCAACCTTAATGTTTACATATGATACTTTACTTGAAATATCTCCCTCATGCGGAAAAAAATATCGGTCCGTCAGTCTGCCAGGAAATACATAAATAAGTGCATTATGCTGACAAAATACTGCCGAAAATTGGGTTGAAATAACCTGTTTCTAAAGACGCTCAGCTAACCCGTAATTTAGCGGAATCCACGCGTATACGGGCAGGCGATGTGTTGATTGGTCTTTACTTAGTGATGTTTACAATTGTTCGTTCTTACCACCTCTCTCTCTCTCTCTCTCTCTCTCTCTCTCTCTCTCGTTATTACCTAACACTAACTTATCCTCTGTTAGAATAAAACTAAACCAAATCCATCTGGCTAACTAAACCCAAAAGAGATACTATCCACTTCAGGTAGGACCGTCATGGTGGTTAACGACCAAACACACACGTTTATTTCCCCATAGACGTAGATCCTGTATTGTGGGTGTAGGCTGGAGGCACCGTCACCCTTACAGCAGCAGGGGTCGGGGCAGGTGTTTAATCTTCGTCATATTACACCGGTTGTGAAGTATTTGCCCCCATTACATGTTCTATAAAAAGGTTAGACGAGTATGATAAAAATAACGCTGAAAATTAGATACGGGATATTATAAGACAACAAAACGCTTGACAAAAATGAAAATAATCTTCCTACTGGGAAAATAACTTGATTTGATAATAGACTAAATTTACAGTGAACATAATTAAAATAAATGATTAATTAAAGACGAATTCTTGAAAATGTAAACAAATAGACAAGATTAACCGTAAGAGATTCACGTTTTCTCCAGCACGATATTATTGTTGTGATTTGCAGAAGAAGTCTTTATTTGCGTCTTGATGAGTCTCATTATGTTCACAGCAGTGTACCAGAGGGGGAGATAGACACGAGTCGTCACGTACTAGCTCGTTTGTGTTCACTGACCGAAGTTACTATTCGTGATGGTACACTGGGCTAGTAAAGATGCGGGAGCCGGGTGGATACACTGCTCATATCCTGTCTTAAGTGTCACTGGTTCGTGCTCAGGACCCCCTCCCCCCCCCTTTCCAGTCCAACCAGCTGTTAGGGAAGTGAAGATGGTCGAGTGCAATGCCGGCCACACTGTCTACTTGTGTACCGAAAGCTGTATCCACACTGTTGTTAATGGACCGTCTGGCCTACGGAACCCCACTTTTATTGGGCTAGTGGTACTCCTATACACCACCCACACCCCCCAAGGAGATGAAACACCTTAGAAACACAACCTCCTACACCCCAGAATTAGACGAAACAAGAATGTAGGGCCTACTGTAGGTGTTTCTTCTTCACCACACTGATGATCTAAGTCAACCATGGTATTGTACCTATGAAGAATTAGATATATTCGGTCAATGAGGCGAAGGCTGTTTGACGAAATTGACTTTCTTATTCTTTAAAAGTTTCATTGTATTTGGTGTTACATTGTCAACGGAGAGGATCTAATCAAGTCAGTCGTGTTGTTGTTGAAAGGGACGCTGATGAGTGAAGATCATAATATAAATACATGAAAACGTCTTTGTGTTGTATTGTTGCACAGTGTCTTAGTTAACCAAAAGTGCCTCATTGACCGTATAAAATAGCCTACCTGTCGATCACTAGTGAGTCTAGATTCTCAGATGATGGTGCCATAAATATTTCTCGTACCGGAAGACATAAGAATGTATATAATTGGTTGATTTTGACCTGAGACTTAATAATAGCGTACAATAACAATATCTGAATTTTAATGAAATCTATTACTAAACTACAGACGTTTTCTTAGCACCGGATAAATTGAGGTACAAATCCCCTGTACTTACACCTGGTACAGTGGCTGGCGCGTTTTGTGAGATGTGGCAACTCTGTACAATGTTTATTTAGCATCCTTAGTCTGCCTACTATTGAGAGGTTCCTTAGGGCCAGTCCTGGAGTTTTAATACGATGTAAACAAATCCAGACTTGCCACAATCTCCCTAACACGCCAACCACTGTACCAGGTATAAATGTAGGTGACTGTACATAAACTTTTAAAAACCTATAACTTAATATAATCCTCTTAACATGTCACGATAGTATAATTTTGATGATCGTTATATAATTATTTTTTATTTTGTTTTAGTTTGAACCAGCCAGTAAGGTCCATTCATACATCTTCAGTTAAGAGTAATAATTATCGTCGAACCTTTGCGATTTTATTACTGCATATGTAAAGTAGTTTTAGTTCCATATTAAGGTTAAGGCACCAGATTTATGAAACGGTGGCATCCAGCACCAGGATTCACCATGCGTAGTGACAAAAGGTGTGTGTGTGTGTGTAATAATAATAAAATAATAATAATAATTAACGGTTTATTGAAAGAGCTTGGCAGCCAGAAGGCTGAAAATATACAGTTACATATTTGGGGAATGGGTTACGAATTACAAATAATATACAAGTAACATAAGTGACACTAATAAGACGTATAATAACTAGATGTGGAAAAGCTCAAACTACAGTTCATTTCTACATAGTGACAGTGTAAGGAGCAGTGTTTACTGGGAGTGAATACACTGATTTATTACAAGTTATTGATAATTTTTACAATGGTTGGGACTGGGCTGCTCTTATAGCGATCAGTTCGTGCACGTATGGGCTGTGTGTGTGTGTGTGTGTGTGTGTGTGTGTGTGTGTATATATATATATATATATATATATATATATATATATATATATATATATATATATATATATATATATATATATATATATATATATATATATATATATATATTTGAAATGTGTGTGTGTGTGAACTACAGAAAAATCACGCCTTGCTCGCTTGCACCAGCCAGATAGCTGTAAAAGGCACAGCTGATGGTTGGCGGCTCGCTCAAATTCAGCTGATTTACACGCAGTTTCATGGGAGGCAATTTTACCTTTTTTTTCCGTCTCCCTCCCTCGGTCACCTGGCTGCTCATGATCTATAGCTGACCAAACTGGTGATATCAGCAAACCGGGACGTCGTTGTGGCTGGGCAGGGAAAGGTTTAAAAACCCATTCGATATCACCACGATTTTGTGTTATTACTTTCTTGGCACTCATTGTATTAGAGAACACACATTTTCTTAAGATTTATTTCACTATGAAGTCTTTCTGGCGTTCTTAAATTATTGAATAAGGATGGAGAGAGAGAGAGAGATAAAATATGCTGTTCGCCAGTACTTCATCCTCCGCAATATGATTTTAGGTTAAACACCCCCCCCACCCTACCCCCTGTAAACATGACATCGTTGAGGAGATTCCCTTTGATGTTGCTTTGTCTGACAGTCAAACATGAAATGGTTTTGCGGATTCCTGGACGGCAGAAATTTCAACATCGACGGTCGGTCTCCTGTCAATACGACATTTTGGAGTCAAATACCCGGTTCTAACAACTCTATTTTGCTGAATATGTGAGGGGGAAAAATAAGCACACGATTGCAGCCGAAAACTAGTAAAAAAAATTTATGGCCAACAACAAGCTTTTGATGACGAAGATTCGCTCAAATAGGATTCATAAGGTTGTTTTTGGGGTGTGTGTGTGTTTTAAAATACTCCCATGTTAATACATTTACGATACGAGTTAGTACCTCAACACAACACTATTTAATAATAAATACAAAACACGCTCTACCAACTTCCACAAACTATTTTTTAACATAAACCTTCTTGTTTTTCCACGTGGCTGTGAGTATGACTGAGTAATATCTTTCTTTATGACTCACACTTCTAAAAGTATTCTTCTCAACACAGTGCTATTAGTACGGTGCAGTAATAAACATGTATACCCAATCACAGCTATGTTTTGATGTTCTCTCTCTAGTGATTATTACATCTGTCTGACATGAAAGAAATTAATGGAATTAATATTGATTAAGTATAATAGATAAATGGGTAAATAGATGGAGCCTCTTGACTGAAGACAGTACTGGTGCTGCAGTAGAGAAGAGAATGACTAGAGTACAGGTGGTTAGAGAGAGAGAGAGAGAGAGAGAGAGAGAGAGAGAGAGAGAGAGAGACTACCTTCCAAGGAGGGAGGTAATAATGGTAACACTTGTGCTGTGATAAACAGAACCAATTCTCCCACCTGTGAGGTTCTACTCCAGGTAATATACCTATATACGACCCACGGCTACCAACTGCTGCTATCACGCGAGTCAGGGTTGCCAACATTAGACACAAAATTACCAGCTGGTGCTACCGACGAAGTCAGGGTTGCCAACATTATACACAAGGCTGCCAACTAAGCCTAAAACTCGACTCGGGGCTACTACAAACAAACCAACCCAGGGTGCCAACATTGCCCCCAACACTATCAAGCGATTCATACAGTGATTGAGTGAGCCTGCGTGTCTGCGTTCGTGTGGGCAGAATACGCTGCTGAAAGACAATCCGACTTCTACTTCCAAATTCAAGATTTATAAACATTCCTTCATTACTCGTTACCTTTAATTATCAGGGTCCATGTATCACGTACCCGGTTATTGCTGTATCACTAGTGAACGAGAGAACCTCGTTATTATTACACTGTTCGGGGTACTCATCTAGCGCTGACCTGGACAGGCTGGTAGATATGAAACATACACATCATCTATTACTGTTGTGCATAGGTCATAAATAATCAAGATTTAGTGAGTAAATACGTGAATAATCTAATTCACATTTCTACCACATGTATAAAAGTTTTTTTTATGTATATTCATTTATACAAAAGGCATAATACATACGCATTAGTATGTATAAACAATGATTAAATAAATGAATTAACTAATACAAACTGGCGCTTGATTTTATACGAAATTATGATCTAAATCACTCAACATTCTGAGAAAAATAGAGAAATGATAAATAAGACAATAAATGACCTTTGATAATAAATAAATAAATAAATAAATAAATAAATAAATAAATAGATACCTTAGGTTGGGTTAGGTGTTTACATACAGAACCTTTAAAGTAAAATAATACGTCGGGATCAGATAATTACACTCCGTCTGTGAGCAACAAACTCCCACCTATTGTTGCGAGGCTCTACAGTACAGCATTGGGTTGCGCTCATATGCAAAACTTTTACGAGGGATATAATTGAGGCAGGCATGTTGTATACTTTAATACCTGCACTGTCTTATACCCTCGTATTTGAAGGGCCCTGTAGCAAGAAAAGGTTTAATTTGGAAGAGGAACATTAAAACACAAGTCTTTGTCCTGGGGATGGTGTAGATACTGTAAAGGGGGGGTGGGTGTGTGTGTGTGTGTGTTAAGGTTCAGCACATACACACACTATACACACACACACACACACACACTACACAAGACGTAATTTTATATCCGGTTGGTTGCTTGTCTATGCAGTGAGTATTTACATTTTTATTTTACCATTACAGCTTGACTACTTTTTAAACATGCATTAAATTAAAGATACTTTAATGAAAAAGTCATTTAACAGACGGACCAAAGGAGAATTGTAACCTGCTACTCAGACGAATAAAACGTGAGAGAGTAAGATCTCATCCCATAAAGACTTGGACCAAGATACCATAAAGATATATAGCCTATGTAATAAGGAAGCACCCGTACCACTTGCCTATGAAACTATTTTTATTCCAGGTGGCACGTATAAAACCTAAGTAAGGAGTGCAATAAAATGTTGAAGCAAATTGAGTGGTGAAGGTTTTGTTGGTAATTTGGCCGTCATTTTCGTGGAGGAGGTTGAAATTGGAGGCGTTCACGGCTTCAGAGGAGGATAGGGAGGGTTACTCACTCCCCTCCTGACTGGTCCGGCCCTACAGTGCCTGGAAGTTAATAAAGGCTGTTAATTGGTCCCCATTCCTGATAGATCTCCTAGTTTATCCTAACATACTTATTAATATAAAAATCTAAGTCGTGATGGGTTCCAGTCACAATGGAACCTGTGCTAACCATAAAATATTGGAATTCTGCCCCAGTGTGTTTCACTTCCGATAGTTCTCACTCCGATTTGAACGTTAATGTTAAGTTGGGTGCCTGGTACAACCTGACCTGCACCCACCCTAGATACACGTTCCATAAAATTCTCTGACTATTTCCGATAACAGTACATAGGCTGCCTCACCTCACCCACGGCCTAGCGTACCTCACCTCACCCACGGCCTAGCGTACCTCACCTCACCCACGGCCTAGCGTACCTCACCTCACCCACGGCCTAGCGTACCTCACCTCACCCACAGCCTGGCGTACCTCACCTCACCCACGGCCTGGCGTACCTCACCTCACCCACGGCCTGGCGTACCTCACCTCACCTCACCCACGGCCTAGCGTACAGCGGCGCAGAATTTAATTATCTCACAATAAGAGAGTGATGATGGAAGCCTGCCAGAGAGTCGGGTAAATTAGTTCATTAACTGGACGCCAGCAGCTCAAAATCTTGGTTTTGTGGGACCTTCAGTTGCTGGGCGGTCAAGTCAGCCTGGAGAGTTCATCGGTGCTCTCTTAGCCTCTGTTCATAATTGAGATATACTTGGTGTTCTGTTAAGCTCCGTTTGTAAAGGCGTGTTGATGTGAGGTGCTGTAAAGGCGTATTGATTGTGAGGTGCTGTAAAGGCGTGTTGATTGTGAGGTGCTGTAAAGGCGTGTTGATTGTGAGGTGCTGTAAAGGCGTGTTGATTGTGAAGTGCTGTAAAGACGAGTTGATTATGAGGTGCTGTAAAGGCGTGTTTATTGTGAGGTGCCGTAAAGGCGTGTTGATTATGAGGTGCCTTAAATTCGTAGTAAAAACGATGTGAGAATAGGTCCAGTTGGCAGAAAATACTTTACATTGTTAGGCCTCTATGATTCCTGGTACAGTAATGTATCTATAATTTTGGTACTGCAGCGTTGAGTATGTCAATTAGGACAGATGTGAGGGTGTTAAGTTTGACAGGTAATAAGGACAGATAATGTGAGTTAATGACAGCAGACTTAAAAAGGCACACACCTGTCTTATTTACATTCACTATAGGTTTCGATTGGTTCAGGACTTAGTTGTATAGAAATTTATTTACCCATGTGAGGGATAGATAGAGGAGTATAACTATAGAGTAACTGTAAGAAGTAGAGTGCTCTTACTGCCCCTGAACTCTTAAAGAAGCCGAGGAGAGAGAGAGAGAGAGAGAGAGAGAGAGAGAGAGAGAGAGAGAGAGAGAGAGAGAGAGAGAGAGAGAGAGAGAGAGAGAGAGAGAGAGAGAGAGAGAGAGAGAGAGAGAGAGAGAGAGAGAGAGAGAGAGAGAGAGAGAGAGAGACCCCCCTCTTGTAATGAGTAAAACGAGATTAACAATATTTTTCCTACTTTGAAGACGACAAAAGGTTGAAGTACACACACGAGAAAGATTATTCCAGTGAAAATACAATAAAACTTGGTGTGTGTGTGTGTGTGTGTTCTTATCAAACAAAATCAGGGCGTGTTTGCTGTCTTGCATTTGTGTAGTTGTATTTACGTTTGAGAGGGGGGAGGGGAGAGACTTTGATCTTGGTTCGTTAGCCTCCAAAAAAAAGAAGAGTCCTTCTACTATGAGTGAAATAATAGTCTTGTGTATCAAATGAACATCGTACTTCATTCAGCGAGAGAGTGAGAGTTTTACATTCGTATACAGTATGTATGTATGTATGTATGTATGTATGTATTGTATGTTTACGGAAGTATACATCATGCCCTAGAGACAGGTATAAGGATAGATATGTAAACACTATTGAATTAAAGACCTTACTTGTGAGTCCATGTACGAGTGTGTGTTTTTTTCTTGTGCGTTTCTGTCTGTGTACGTCTTCACTGCATGTGTGTGTGTAGGTGTGCAAATGAGTGTTCTCGCGCGTGGACATATAAGCATGCAAAAATACCAACTTTTAATCATCGGAAGACTTTGTGAATGTAAAGAAAATTGAGTTTTCTTTCAATTATAAACATGAAAGTTACGGAGAAAATTACGTCTTGGCTTCTATCACAAAGTCAAGAGTCTCTCGTAAATTAAATTTCCCTTCAAAATAATATTCAGGAATGTGTACAAATTTTATTCCATAATTTGCATCGGCCGAGAGTGCTCTGGAAGCTGTAGGTTTAAGAATTTATTTAGTCATATTAATGTTTTAATTAAGTACTGTACTACGATTAGCACCATTGTGGGCAGCTAAAAGTGACTTTATTATATAGGTATAATAAAGAACCTTTTTTGTGTGTACTATAGCACTTAACTTTACCTGATCTATATAACCTAACAAAATATTTACCGTCAATGCACAAAATATCGAAACTAAATATGATATACAAAAACCATTGATAGATACAGATAAGTTTTTACTTACTCTTTTCTAGTCATGAACATCAGGCTCTCAATATGTATCTTTACGAGAGGGTCCAATGGTTTTCATAATGAACAACGTGACTCCCGTTGTCTCGGTAGGGTTGTCAAAATCCTTCGTTGCGTCTTACATAAAGTAGAGATACTTTTTGGAGCGAGTTACATCAAGTTATTACACGCTTTCTCTAGTTTGTTTACCACTGTTCTTATCATTCTGAGCTCCCCCCCCCCCCAATAAGATTACATTATTTCATACTATTATACACCGACTCTTCTTACTTCTGTAGATACCTCTATCTTCCAGTTGTTCAGATAATTTAATTTGGAACTTTGACTCACCGCCGTCACTAAAGGGAGGGAGGGAGGGAGGGAGGGAGGGAGGGAGGGGGGGAAGTAGATGGGTGAGAAGGTCTACGTGTTGTGAGAGAAAGTAAGTGGTTTGGTCAAAGAGGAGGGTCAAGCCATAAATCTAGCTCCATAGGCTCGTCAATAAGGCCCCCAGACGGTGGCCAAGTGGCACCCTTAGTACAGTGCCCCATTGGAAACCTTTTGGCGCGGCTGCTGAGTTGGCTTACTGTGAAAGATCCTGGGGGAGCGGATTCTCAAAAAAGTTTCCTACAACGAAATTTTCCTAGAAAGTGGAGACGATTGAACACTTCTAATTGGATGAATTAAACTAAGGCTTATATAATTAACTTAATATTCTCACAAAATGGCGTGGATATTACACTGGGACTTCCTCTTAACTCGATAAGTTCCATTAAGATAGAAAACAGACAGAGAATCTTTGAGAATCTTGACCGTAGTTACTAAATATAATACGATTTAATTTTTATACAAACAATATTTTAATTTAATATAATTAACTAAAAGTTATCATTGTCTCCTCTGATTAACTAGTTACTTTTTCTTAATAATTTGTCATATATTTAGATACTGTACATGAGCGTTAAGATCTTGGTCTGGATCAGTCGACATCTGTTCGCCTTTAAGAGATGAACATGGTTGTTGGTGTTGTAATTTTGTTATTGGTGCAGGTGTGTCATAATGCTGTACTATTATTGTGAGAGTGTGGGGTGTGGCGTGTCCGTCTCTCTATCCTTCACTGGATGGTGACGAGCGGGGCTCTATGCATGTGTAAAGCTTCTGTGATACATGAATTCATAGGAAAATTTAGTTCCATGAATATATAAAACTCACGGGGACTACAACCAGTCACACACCCAACGAGAATTAGGAGAATACAATTTCCTTGACGGCAAACTTTTGTGTGTAGGATGCCAACCCCTCACCTGTCGTAACCTTCACTGTGCATAGTGTTACTTGTGGTACAGGTAGTATACCCTCATGATGCCTAAGGCTACACTGCGACAGACACACAGTAGGTGGGTATAGTACTATCTGGGTATGTTGTGTTTCATGAGATATACCCTTCAGTGACGTCAAGTTTGTAGAGATATGGAAAACAGAAAAAAAACACAATTTGTCTTAGTTATTTAGTTCTGTGTGCACATCTCTCCTTACTGACTTGCCTCTCCTGTCTTTATCCGTGTGAGGGAGTTGTTTTCAAGTAATTTCTAAGGTTAATATGAGAACAAATATATACCTACAATACCGTTTAATAGGGACAAATCATGGAGGATAATTCCATCAGACACTAGGAAGACCAGAGTCAGGTAACCTTCTAATAAAACCAACAAGTTATGAGAGTTTGTCTTGGGATAAAAAAAAAATAATTGTTTCAACTTTTCGTCTTTTTAATAATTCCACAAATAACTCAAAGGTCAGCCGTGAACTATTGCTGCATCAGGGGTTGTTACTGGTTCAGAGTGTGTTATTAAATGTAATTGTTATTTCATATGGTTATTGTTGTTATCACTCAGGTTATTATAATAGTGGTTATCATTAGTGTTATCTGACGTTATTATTATATTATTGTCATTATTATTGTTTTTAATGTCATTGTTATTATTTTCATTATAATTATCATTGGTATTAGTATTATTATATCATCATCATCTGTAGGATTATTAAAAGTAGTATATTTTGTTATATTATTAGTATTATCATCATCATTACATCATTATAATTATGCTAAGCCTTACCACGTATATTCTGATATTTTTTTCACTTGAACTAGAGGCGTGTGATTGTCTCTAAATAGCACGACCTACAGTAATTGGGTACCTTGCTATTTCATGACGGTGCTGGCCTGCCATCACACAAGTTTTACCTGACTCACTTGACTGACAGTATTTCTTTAGTGAAGGATTTTGATTTTAATACAAATGGATGTCACGTGATACAGGTTGTCTAATGTAGTGAAAAACGATAAATGAATGAATAGAAGAGGAAATAGGAATGAATGCGTGATGAATGGTGAAATAAACAAAAAAACGAATAAAGGAATGAAAAAAGGTTAAAGAAAAGAATAAATAAATGAAGAAATTTAAATAAAAAACAAAAATAAATTAATAAATAAATGAATGTGGTTGAATGTGGGTGCGCCAAGTCCGTAGACTTGCTAGTGAATGAATAGTTCATCAAATACTAAAAGCAGAAGAAAATTATAATAATAATAATAATTGCATAAATACTCAAAAGATTAAAAATAAAAACAAATATTACTAAGAAAAATGAAAATTGTGGTCAGCTCAGGTGTGTTCAACAGGTACACAGAGTCCAACCAAGAAATCACAAATGCTGAAATTTGCGTCATTATTCGCGGGTTTCTAGTGTGATTATGTGGGCAGTAATATGGGTGTGGAGGAGGGAAAGCGGTGGGGGAGGGTGGAGATGATATGGATGCGGGGGGAAGAAAGTGACGGGGGAGGTAATGGGGTGGGGGGTGTTATTGACTGTCGACAGCTGACTCAATCCTCCTCCCACACACCCTCCTCCGTGTGACTTCCTTGGCCGGGGTGTGTGTCGCTATGGGGCGCTGTTGGACACCTCGTTCCAGGACATATTGAAGGTACGGACGTCTCTGGCTGTGGGCGCTCCTCGTTTCGGGACACATTGAAGGAAGGGACGTCCGTCTTACCGGAGGAGACCGTTGTGGGATACTGTGGGTATGAGGGCGCTTTGCTGTGGGATATTAAAGATATGGGACACCTCACTGTGGGCTCTTATCATTGTGGGACACTACAGGGTGATATTATAAAGGGTAGTGGAAGGGAAATGGATGTAAGGAGGGAGGGGGAGGTGAGAAAGCAACGATAGCAAGAAAAATGGAATAGGAATAGAGGGAAGGAAAACGGGTTAAAGGAGGATAATTAGAGGAATGTAGGAGGAAGAAGGTCTCTCTCTCTCTCTCTCTCTCTCTCTCTCTCTCTCTCTCTCTCTTTTCATATATTATTACTACCAGTAGCTATATAATAAAGTCTAAGTATATATGAGTGGCAGGGTAGTCGGTTCTCCTCACATATCATCATCATACAGTCGCTGCAGTGAATTAACTAAGAGCAAACTGTGATAAAATAAAGACGAAAAAATTGGGAGCGATCTGGCCCGTGTGGATTGCGTAAATTATGATGATGGCAAATACGGGAGGCACTCACGAGTATACTGTGAGGGCGTAACGGGAAAATGAACGCAGTGAGTTCTCCTTGAGAGAGAGAGAGAGAGAGAGAGAGAGAGATTTTTAAAGGATAAATAGGTAGACGAATGAATACATAGACGATTAAGTAAATAGTGGGATAAATAAATAGATGGATAAATAGCTAGCGAGGTAACGTCAGCAGGTACAGTAGATAGATAGATAGATAGATAGACAGATAGATAAAAATATAGCTAAGAAGATAACAATAGATTAAAGTAACTTAATTGCTATCTAAAGGAAAAAAAGATAAAATTTACCCTCAGACGACCCATGAAAATCACAAGTAATGAAAAATATAAATATCTGTCTGTCTGCCTGTATATCTCGGCTGAAGAACTGTAGTGTTACCTGATCACTAATTATCACACAGTACTACATTTACATACTAGCGTTAGCGAATATACGTGATTTTACCCTCTTAATCGATTTCTTGGCGATGCAGTGCAATGTTTACCCCCAGAGAGAAGTTTCATAAGTTTGTGAATTAAACAAAAATGATGTTAAAGGTTAAGTATCGATGGAAATTTGATAGGAAAGGAGGGAAGAGGGAAAACAAGGATAAACAAGATGGGAAACACAGATAATGAAATAGGAGAAGCATGAAAGAAGAGGGAAATATAAGATGGTAAAAGGAATAGGATCATATAGGAGGGAAAGGTGAAAAATAAAAGATAAAAAGGAAAGAAGGAAGAGAGAGAGGGAAAGAAGATAATAATTTAATAGAAAATAAAGAAAAGCAAATGAAAAGACAAAGGAATAAAGCATTGGAGAACAAGGAATTGAAAATAAAATGAAAAGCAACAAAGGCAGATAAAAAGAAGAGGAAAAAATCAAGATTATATAAACTCTTGCAAGAAACATCGGAAGAAAGAAGGAAGAAGAAGAAGAAGAAGAAAGAAGGAAGAAAGGAGGAAGAAGATACATACAGCCAACGGGATAAAGTTATCGCCACCAACAAGACCGCAAACATTACCAAATATCAAAGAGTTTCTGCAGGTAACTTTTCCGGCAGGTAGAAAAATGCGAACACCAAATATTTGTGTGTTTTTTTTTTTAGGGGTGGGGGAGGCGAGTGAGGGAGGGAGGGTGGGGTTGAGGGAGGGTGGGGGGAGAGTGAGGGAGGGGGCGTTGAGGGAGGGTGGGGGTTGAGGAGGAGGATGGGGGAGGAGGAGGGGGGGGGATGAGTGAGGGAAGGAAGGGTGGGAGAGTGAGGGAGGGTAGTGAGGGTTGAGAGTGAGGGAGGGTGGGGGGAGAGTGAGGGAAGGAAGGGTGGGAGAGTGAGGGAGGCAAGGGTAGCGAGGTGGGAGATGGTGGGTGGATGGCCAGCCAACCACGCGCGAAATATGGCGATTTGTACCTTTATTTCGTTGTTGTGGAAAGCTTTTTACCGTGAAGTAAAATGTATATGTTTTCAACCTCGTGTTTTAAGCTAATTTATCCTTCCTATTTTACTTCTTTCTTTTCTTCCTTCCCTCTCGCTTTCCATCTCTGTTATTTTGATAAAGATAACGACAATGATAATATGAGTAATGGCAGTTGTATTAATAATAATAATACTAATAAGTTAGCAATATCTTATTCTTCGTTAAATAATACATACAATTGTTGAAAGGACAATACTTCTCGCTTCTTGGCAACATCTCCAAGAGCCTTTCAACAATATCGGCAAGTGTAGAGAGCACGTGTAAGATTTCAAAGTACAGTTAGACCCACGCTCTGATAGATGGTCTGTCGTAATGAATAGATATGTAACACACACACACACACACACACACACACACAGGAAAATCACCGTTTTTCCATAATCGTGTATTTCTTGTTACTTAAGCCAACCCACAACACTGCACCAACTCTTTCCAGTTTATTTGTCCTGAAAAGTTAGCATAGGAAATACCGCCGCTTCTGTTACTGTGTGTAATGGTAGTGGCCGCCAGCACACTGTATCGCTGCACGTTTGTTTTATTGGTGGCGACGATGGTGGGATTTTGTTATTATATTTTTAGTTTATTCTTTATTTTTGGGGGTTTAATTAGTTATTTTTTATTTTTTATTATTATTATTATTATTATTATTATTATTATTATTATTATTGTTATTGTTATTATTATTGTTATTGTTATTATTATTATTATTATTATCATCATCATCTCCCCTTTATCACCACCTCTTCTATCCCTTCTACCTCTCTCCTTATCCCTCTCATCCAGCCACCTTCCCTCCCCCTCCCCTGCATTCTCCACAATCAGCAAAATATTGCCCAGACCCGAGAGTCAGATTCCCCTCCTCAGCCTTCACGAGTGTCGCGATAAAACCCAAAAGGCCAAGAGGGTCAAAAATCCATTGCCACCTTATGCCTTTCCTATGCAAAGCTCGACTTTTACGGCTTTAAGGAAGAAGAGTCATGCAGTAACTTCCTGTGCAAGTGACGGCACGTGGAGGAGGAGGAGGAGGAGAAAAAGGAGGAGGAGAAAAAGGAGGAGGAGGAGGAGGAGAGGAGGAGGAGGAGAGGAGGAGGAGGAGGGAGGGGAGGAGGGAGGAGGAGGAGGAGGGAGGAGGAGGAGGAGGGAGGAGGGAGGAGGAGGAGGAGGAGGAGGAGGAGGAGGGAGGAGGAGGAGGAGAGGAGGAGGGAGGAGGAGGAGGAGGAGGAGGAGGAGGAGGAGTGGAGGAGGAGGAGGAGGAGGAGGAGGAGGAGGAGGAGGGAGGAGGGAGGAGGAGGAGGAGGAGGAGGAGGAGGAGGAGGAGGAGGAGGAGGAGGAGGAGGAGGAGGAGGAGAGGGGAGAGGTAAGGTAAGTGAGGGGAGGAGTGAAAACAATCAACTGGAAAGGTATTGAAAATGACCTTGTCGATGCATTATGGAAAGTGAACACTTTACTCGGGGCTGTGATGCTTCCTTGTGTTCTGACCGACGTTTACTGAGAAAAAACATCGCAAAGGAGAATATTAGCTTGGACTCTCTCTCTCTCTCATATTCTTTCTTGCTCGCTTCTTAAAACAGCCGTTCATAACCATTTCAACTTAAGAAGTGTAATTCAATCACGGTAATAGACCTCATCTGCCAGGCTAACGAACTAGACATCAAAGTTGCCGAACAAGAGAAGGGGGAAGATAAAGGGGGGGGTGAAGGATGGGAAAGGAGGAGGGAGAAAGGTGAAAGAGGAGGCGAAGGGTAGGAAGAGAAAGGGGAGGGGGAAGAGGAATATCAAATAATAACAAAGAGATGACCACAGGTGTGACCGTTTGGTGATTGATCATACGCCTGGCAAAGTGTTTAATGTGATGTATTTAAAAAACTCTTTCAAACGGAAGTATTATCGTACAGCCCAATAGGCATAGCGGGAACTGAACCGCACTGCACATATATAAAAGACCAAATACATAACACTGCAAACCTAACCTAACCTCACCTAACCTAACCTCACCTTAAACACTCAAGGTGATATAGACTGGGGGTTAATCTTCGGGTGATCGTAATTGTCGAGACATTCAAACAGAGGAAAAGTTCTTATATTTTTCTCCTCATAGTTCGAGTCCATTCCATATTTTGGCGGACATGTTTTATACTTTTCTTAAATTAATCGTGTCTTAGTTTTAGTGTACAACTCGTTTAACAAATAATCTCGCCTAAATAACGTACATACGCCTGAGGCAGAGTTTAAACTTCTCTGTTAAATTATGTAAAAAAAAAAAAAAGTGCCCGGTTCATGTATTTTTTTGTCGTGAAAATGTTTGATAAAATACGTAAAAGTTGGTATTGTTTCTTTGAGAAGTAATTTTTATTTGGATGTGTCCTTTGAAGTAGACCTTGCAAGAGAGAATAATAACGCAGGAAACATATTTGGAGGGTTATATGATTACCTTAGAATAAAGTTTCAAACAGAATCAAAAGTAGATAACTTTATTGTACTCGAGTCCATAAAAGCATAAAAGAAAATGACTGTAGCTTACAAGGGAAGGTCCCGGTTCGATTCCTTACTAGATTGGAGAATTGGGTTTTTGTCCTTGCATACTCTGCTCGCTAACCCTTGAAAATTTACTAAGAATCAGAGGGTCATTTCTTATCTAGCCACGATGTGTGTGTGTGTGAGAGAAACTAAATTTATTACAAAGAGAAAATGAAGATCAGGAGAAAAAAAAGTATATAGTCTTTTAAGAGAGAGGAAAATGTGGTGCCGCTGGCGATTACAGGAGAAACATAGTGGAAGGAAAAACATGAATTAGAGAGAGAGAGAGAGAGAGAGAGAGATCAAACTTGAGTTTATACACACTCAAACAGATCACAACACCGTTTTCAAATTCAGTCGACAATACACACAAAAATATAAATATAAATACACTTGAAATAGTTACAAACGTATTCTAATACATACTGAAGAAAGAAAAATGAAGTACACACACACACACACACACACACACACACACACACACACACACACACACACACACACACACAGGAATACGCAGAAACTCTGAGAAAGTAACAAATAGTAATTCGACCCAGGGAGGAGGTGAGATGGGCCGCGTCCACATTGTGAGTGACAGGACTGACAGTAGCTTCTTGCAACATGAACACAACTCACAGCCCCAGAAGCGGAGATACTGTAGGAGGAGGAGCTATCCGTGACAGTTGGAAAGTGAGGGTGGTCAGTGGATGTTACAGAAGGTGTGTCAGTGGATATACTGTAGCTTGAACCCATTACAGCTACAGTGAAAGTAAAAAGAACATTGTAGTTAGAAGCAGTAGCAATGACAACAAAAACCACCGCAACAATGCTAGCAATAACAACGGTAAAGGCATCAACGGGAGCAAAGATATTGATAATAACAAGAACAGCAATAACGGTAAAAATAACGAGGGAACAACACCAATGATAGTTGCAACCAGAGCAGCAAAAGTATTAGCGATGATGATCACTACAGCAGCAGGCAGCCAACAACATTAACAACAACAGCAATATCAACACAGCCAGTAACATTAACAACAACAGCAATATCAACACAGCCAGTAACATTAACAGCAACAGCAATATCAACATTTAGCAACATTAACAGCAACAGCAATATCAACACAGCCAACAGCAACAGCAGAAGCAGGTAGTCTCTGGGGCGGCTTCTCGTGCAAGTTGTGATTGTTTTCGATGTTGTGGTGTGTACCTTGGCGGACAGTGCGGGAGGAACATTGTCGGAGGCTAAGACAAATGTTAAGTCCAAACATGTACCTCCGAACTTCCCTTCCCTTCAAACTTCCCTTCCCTTCAAACTTGCCCTCCCTCCTTGCCCTCCCTCCTTGCCCACCCTCCTTGCCCACCCTCCTTGCCCTCCTTCCCTTCCACCGTTGACCATCGCGCCACTGAGGCACTTGGGAATGTTGTGGGTGTAATATATCTTTATCTATTTACCTCTGACTAATGGATTGCAACGTTAGATAAGAGTGTATGTTTTACGTTACGACTTCCATGATGTAAGATAAGTCTGGGATTGAGTGGGAGCTGGATTAGTAAGATAAAAAAAGGGAAATTTAACGATAAAAATACATGAAACAACTTTAAACAATTAGAAAGGTAATGCAAAAGTTTGTTACGTTTCTGTAAGTGTAAATTTTTTCGCCGAGCTCTTACAAATTTTATTAGTACATATTTATCAGACATTTGTATAAAAACAGTTTTAACGTTGGTCACTGGTAGTACTGTCATGAGCTAATTCTCTCTTTCTATATGTCCTGTTATTTTTTGTGTGGAATAACAATATTAACAATATACAAGGTATATTGCTGAGAATTGTGTAAATGTGATTTTGTGTGTGTGTGTGTGTGTGTGTGTGTGTGTGTGTGTGTCCTACCCTAGAGTAAACATGATCAACTAACTACTGTACATGTTTTGCTTCAGCCAGTATGGGAAAAACTATCTTAGGAAGAAAGAGAGACAGGAAGACCAAGAGAAGAATCCTTAGTTATATGCGTCATTACGTTAAGACTTGCTCTTGCATTTCGAAGTTTTCCGATTGTGTATTTTGATTATTTTGTTTTGTGGCGTACGTAAGAGTCCTGGGTAATTCTGAAGAACCTCAACACACTACCCGGCTGGTCCACTGCAACATACTACCCGGCTGGTCCACTACAACACACTACCCGGCTGGTCCACCTTGCACACCACTGGCTGGTTCAACATACCCGCTGGTCCATCATAACACACCTCATTATCCAACTGCAACATACCACCCGGCTGGTCCACTCTGCAACACACCACCCGGCTGGTCCACTGCAACACACTACCCGGCTGGTCCACTGCAACACACTACCCGGCTGGTCCACTGCAACATACTACCCGGCTGGTCCACTACAACACACTACCCGGCTGGTCCACTGCAACACACTACCCGGCTGGTCCACTGCAACACACTACCTGTCCTACATAACATGGTCTGGGAGAGATGGAAATGCATGTGGAAAATACTGTCTCTCGAGAAACTTATAACACATTTTTCTGTGTCCGTAACCACTGCTGGGGCTGCCATATAGCTCACACGTCATCTTGTTTGTCCCCTTCTGAGTTGAGAATATCCATTAATATCTGTATTAATATGACGAAGGTATGTTGGTGAGGTTTAACACAAGTGCAGCGTGGGGGTAAAAAAAAAGTAGATAGATGGAGTGAATATACAAGTAATATGTGAATGATTAATGATTCATACAGTTGTTGGAATGGGATTGGTCATGTAGCGTTTTGTGTGAGGTCGTGTATTGGCTTGATGTGGGAGAGATCTCGAACAACAATTGGTGGAGGAGCAATCTCAGGTGGCAGAAGATAGCAGTGGTGTGGATGGTGCAGCAGCTTTGTCCTAAACTTACTGGTGAGAACAAGATGATAATCGATGATGGCTTTGAGGGCCAGTGTACCGAGTGCCTTTTGTTATATGGATTTTAGTGTACGCTGTGACACTGTTGGCCAGGGAGACTAGGAGAGTACTTCACTGGTGTTGTGAGAATGTAAACACTGAGGCCGAGCGTTTCCACAGACCATTGACTGCTGGTAGAGTGCTGTAAACTCTTCAGTATTGTTGTGATTCGTTTTGTAATTCAGTTGTCATTTTTGAATCAGTCTCAGTTTGATCATCTATCTTTTCAGTTTTCTCGAAAGGAATTTGTTTGTTGGTTTATCCCAGTGGGGAGAAGAGTGGAAGGGAAGATGGGGAGGGGCAACAGGATGATCCAGGTAACTACAGAGCGACAAATTAAAACGTTTTCAAGACTTGTGTGTGTGTGTGTGTGTGCCAACAATGTAGTGAACTTGATTGTATGTGTACGAGTATGCATGTGTGTATATCTGTGTATGCGTGTGTCTGTGTATATTTCTGTGTATATATTTTTGTTTGTGTATATCTGTGTGTGTGTGTGTGTGTGTGTATATATATGTATATGTGTGTATCTCTATATGTGTGTAAATGTCCGTTTGTATATCAGTGCGTTTGTCTGTGTGTATATATCTGTGTGTGTGTGTGTGTGTGTATATATATGTGTGTGTACTGTATATATCAGTGTGTATGTCTGTGTGTGTGTGTGTGTGTATGTGTGTGTGTGTACTGTATATATCTCTGTGTGTGTCGTATTTGCGTGAGTTGTTAACGTTTATTATTACGAATGAGAAACTACGTTACGTGCATAAGCATGTTTCAGTGTATATATGTGCTCACGTAAGTGCGTGTGCTCAAGGATGCAAGCTTGCGTGCGTTACGTCGTGATATATAAGAAAGTCAACGAGGTACCGGGCTACGTTAAAGAGATGCAATTGTTCCGGTCAATAACGCAGAAGCATTTGCTCTCGCATGCCGGACCTTTTTTTGTTTCATAAAAGGTAATTTTAGTGTTGTGCTCCTGTGGAAGTTATCACACAACAATTTCAGGAATATTTCCCCGTTGAGCACTAAAATGCAAGTGCCATCTAAAACACATTACAGCCTGAACAATGACTAGCACAGCGTATCTAGTTTCGTGCTTCGGTGTTATACTTTAATGTCGTGTGCCATTTGCTTAGACTCTGATGAAATGTTTTACTGGTTGACAATCTGGGCACACTTCCCTCTCCCCATTTTTTTTTAATCAGGCAGCACCTAGTTGTAAGCCATTCCTCACCTGTTGAAAAAACTCGTTCGTTTGTATATGCGTGTGTGTGTGCGCGTGTGTGTGTGTGTGTGTGTGCGTGTGTGTGCGTGTGTGTGTGTGTGTGTGTGTGTGTGTGTGTGTGTGTGTAGAGGACAGGGTTAGGGGAGGGAGCTGAGCAGGCACCAGGGACCAGACCTTTTGCACATTAAGCTCTGCGCTGCAAGATAATCTCCCCACTACAGCCAGCCTGCCAGGTAAATTATTCATTATCCCAACATTTTCCATCATTGTGTCTTAAAATACTCTATCATGGGGCGTAATCGACGCTCTTTTAACCCCGCCAGTAGACCATATCCACAAGGTCACAACGCTAACTGGCGCCTTGGTCTCTTACGATAAGTTCTGGAATAAGTGAAACATTATGAACTAGAACCGTAGACTTTACCGCCCTTTCTCCTCCTCTTCCTCCACTACTTCTTATCCTTCTTTTTCCCACTAACGCTTAGATTTCACTACAGGATCCGTGTTTCCATTATAGTTTCCGAAGATATCACAAATTTAACGACCCTTCCGTTGAAGCAAGTGGGAACGGACGCTGACTATAAATTGCCTCCCAAAAAGGGGTTGGGGGTTGGAAGGGGTAAAATCCACCCAGAACCCTCCAGGAAGAATGAAAGAATGATATCCAGTATGTGGGAGAGGTTATGGTGCTCCTGGGAACAATAACCTCCCCCACGAGCATGTTGCCGGGCCAAGGTACGCCGACGGTGGTTAAAACACTGCAACAAGCACCCCCGCGTGTTTCTTGGCCCCCCTCTTAACTTCCTGTTTATTCCATGAGTTTTACCTCGGGGTTCTCCTCTCTTCCTCGTTTTCTCTTGCCACTTGTGTGTATTTTTCTAGTAAGAGACTGAAGTGGGTAGGAGGAAAGAGGCGGGGAGGTGGGAGGAACGTGGAAGAGACTGGCTTCGAGGGATGGAGGAGGGGGAAAGGTGTGTGTGTGTGAGGGGAGGTGGGGTAGGAGGGAAGAGGTGAGTTGGGTGTTTGGGAGTAGCGAAGGGGGTAAGGGAGAGATGAAGAGGGGGTGGGGGGGGTGTATGGTTGGTAGAGGTGAGGTAAGCAAGTGGGAAAGGTAGTGATGAGAGGTAAAGATGAGGCAGGTGATGTGGGAAAGGTAAGGAGTGATGGCAGGTAAAGATGAGGTGGGTGTGTGGGAGAAGAGGGAGCTGCAGGTTATGACAACTGTGGAGTGGTTGCAAGGTAAAGGAAAGAGACAAAACTAAAAATAACGAAGAAACTTCTAAAAAACAGCATGCAATACTATAATAATAAAAAGGTAAGGTAAGATGAAATATGCAAATAATAATAATAATGATAATAATAAATTATAATAATGAATAATAATAATAAATAATAATAATAAAGAAGAAGAAAGAAGTTGATGAATGCCACGTAAAATTAGTAACATGTTTTACCAACTAATTAACTAAAGATTTAATGTCAGAACTTAGGCTATAGCTTATTCATGGCGTTTAATTAAACATCAAGTTGAGTATAAAGTTTAATGTGTTAAAGAGTTCTTTAAATGTTTCTCTCACTGTTACCATGGAACTTAACTCTGATAACTGACTCTACAGTAGCCTACCTTGGAAGAAAATTATATTACGGTTTCTTGTGACGGTTGTTTAAGAAAATCCATTCACAGGAGTAGTTGATGGCTGAACACACACATTATTTACTCTCCTCGTCAGCACTCAACCAGGTTCCCACTGTGTGATTGTCATGTCATATTAGTGGCACTGACACATCCCTATATTGCAATACTGCAGGTGTCATGTACATAAATGATACTCGTAAGTAAATCTACTGACGTTCCTATGCTTTGTGCTGATTCGTATGCAAATTGACTGCCAGTAGTCCTGACAAGCGCAATATCACCAGTGAAAATTTACTTTCCCAGGTACTTAGTTGTTGGTAATGTGAGAGCAGCAGTATTTACCCAGAGGTTGATGGGGCTGTCACTGTTTCGATGACTTGGCAAGGAGATAACTGAATACTTATGATGCTCTTATCGTAGACGTAACTTACTAAAGGACCACGAAACATGCATACCCAGGCATCTCGAGAGGACCGAGTGCCTACTGAGAGAGAGAGAGAGAGAGAGAGAGAGAGAGAGAGAGAGCGAGCACCAACCTCATGTAGTGCTGCTGTGGAGTCAGTGGAAGCACCGCAAGATAGGAGCACCCATGTATACGTCTACCACCATCACCCCCGACATCCACTCTACTTAAAAGACTACCATCCGAGTATCTTTCTCGCTGCCTCTTCAGGGTGGGAGGGGAGAGGAGTGGGTAGGGGGAGTGAGCGTCTTCACCCTTACTATCATCTCATACATCTCTACTAATTTGAATAAGGAACAAAATTATGTAAGAGGAACGAATGTTATATTGGCGCTCGTTCTCCCCTCACCACTATTACGGGGGTCAACCATCAAATGTCCACCACGACCTTATATCTGGTCTTATTGCTGTGGGTAGTTGGGGGCCGTCACACACACACACACACACACACACACACACATATATTCGATGTTCTAGGTGTTCACAAAAAGTTTAATTAATTATTATTTTTTTGAGTTATATATATGTGATCACTGATAGAAGTTATGTCCCCTTTCTGGTACATCTGACAATGGTATGTTAAGGTCTCTTCGTGCGGCCTTTATCTTATCCTACATCTAAACACTATTCTTATTACCCCCTGTAACTCTCTGTTCGTGTCGTATCATAATCACTCTTTTTATGAGTTGAAGAGCTCGTGAGAAGTGGCCTATTGTCCGCTATCGTCGTTTTATGCAACATTTAGTGAGTGTTTACCGAGCAGGTCATACCATTAAGATTTCGTGTTGAACTATACTTGAACCATATATCTTTGGAATCGCCTCAGGATTAGCCCTCCTCAGTTTATTTCACCTGATAATAATTAAATACCCAATTGAGCCTGGTGGTTAGGTTATATTAGGTTAAAGGTTAAATGTGGTTAGATTGAGGTGAGGTTAAAGTTATGGTGGTTAATCTTAAGATGAAATAAGTTGGGGGTTAATGTTCAGGTTATCCAATTCTTCCTCTACCGTAAATAACTTGGTTCACTGCGCCTAATGCACCACCTCTCGTCTCGAACCAACTACCACAGACCTCGATTAACTACCGGAAGGCAGCATTACTCAGGAATTCGGACATATTTTACCGAGTCTTTGTGGGTCATTTGCTAATCTAAAACAGGACACAAGTGCCGTACATGACACGATTATGACGCCTGGCCACCACATTCAGGAGAGACGGACAGAGGTTGGCGGGGTGCCATCTTGACGTAATGGGTGGCACACAATCACACGTTATGTTCATGATGTGTTACGGAATTATCACGAGCGTCGCAAAGGTATATTAAACAGCTCTGGAAATTAACAGTGACGCCACCAACTGAACGTTTTGCTGCATTTCTTTGATGGGTTTATATATTTTTGTATTTACAGGATGACCCAGTACACGGCCAAAAAGCTACGTTTCCTCGAGCCCAGGTATAAGAAAGCTAGGAAGTAAAACAGTCATGCAAGGAGATTATCCCTATATTTTATACTTCAACTTGCTAAAAATTGCACTGTTTATCTTGACTGATTACTTTAGTTGGCGGAGTTTAACTGAGCCAACCCTTCGATTGACCTATTAAACGAGTTGCAGCAAGGGGGGGGGGGGGTTTACGTACCTGCACCAGCTGTAACAAAGACATAGGTTTAGGTCGGGTCTTCCGTCCTTGTTCTTTCCTTCGCACGAAACCTGATTTACTTCAAGACGACATCCAATCAAAATAAACCAAAGGTTCTCCAACCCTGAATATTGTCATTAACATACACAACTCACTTTTGAAATGAGAAATGGCACAGCAATGACGGTGGGTTGAGGAGCTAAACCAGATAACTTTATCACCTTTAAGGCCACGAGTTCTTCCAGTGGCTGCGTTTCCTCTTACTTGGTAAAATGTTGTCCCTGAGCCTCTGTTGCCTGTATTAGTAGGGTATTTTTACCTTAACATGGGGAGTGTAATACTACCCCCCTTCCTTACCTATTATTTTTCAGTATCAACATGATGCCGTGGGTGGTGCATTGTGGCCTTAAATGAGGAGCGAAGGGGGGAGAGGAGGAGAGGGAGAAGGAAGGTTGGTCCGCCATTACCTCCAAGTATCAACAAAGAGCGGACAGTGTGTTTACATGTGTGACGTCACAGAGGGTTAGGTCCTCTGGGAACCGTGCGGGGTAAATGTGCGAGCCAACATGGAGGAAGCCAGGGGCGAGGGTGGAGCACTAGAGTTATGTAGCATTATGAAGGGCACGCTGCTATAGTGTACGCTCAGCTGGACCTGTAGAGGGATACGTCCCTTAAGAGGCAATATTCAAAGTTTTATCATGAGTAGAATTATGTAACGTTATGTCTTGTTGTATAACTTAATTTAATATTAGGTAATATATTTTACTCGTGTTGAAGTCTGTAATTTTATGCGGGGAGTGTGGAGTGTTAGGCGGAGGGAGTATAGTGTATTGTGGGGCTCAAGAACAGAGTACACTCGCATCTCTTCATGGCAGGAGGTGGCGGTGGTCCAGGAGGGAGGGACGTAAACTCACAAGCACGATTACACCATGACCCAGTATATATTATTTTAAAAGAAACATTAAGAAATTCGGAACACAAATGTTTAAAAGTAATTACTAAATTGTATTTTAGTTAGTGATCGTCCTGAAGAAATTTAGAAAATATATATTTTTTTTTTCGTTTTCCTTAATGATTGTCAGTAGTAGATTGTAAAGGTAATAGGTATTGTTACAGATCTTTGTTTCATGTAGCTGAAAATAATGAACAAACAAACGTCATTATTCACACGTGGTCGCCGCCAGAGGCCCTCGTGTTGTGTTGTTACAGCTTACACTCGTCAGTATCTCAGCTCTTAAGTTTTTTATGGCTTCTAGCAGCTGCAGCAGCCTGTGTACACCTGCTGTGAACAACAGACCTGGGCAGGGGAGTCGATGCCTTTCTCCCACACCTTATAACCTGTGTTCCGTGCCTGGCTGGCTGTGTGTGTGTGTACTATGAAGAACCTTGATGTAGGGGCCAGCAATTACCTTGTAGCTGAGTGGTCAAGGGTTGTTTCCAGTGCAGTTGGCGAGTTGTCCGACCTCCTTGATAAGTTATGGAGTGGTGGTTGTGTTGGCGACATTTAATGCACCTGGAACAAATTTATTTTTAAGGTGTGTAAATGACTGTCCATCCTCGATCACTGAAGCGACTGTCTGTCTGTCTGTCTGTTTGTCTGTCTGTCTGTTCCTAAGCCTACAGTATACGTATAAACTATTATGTGACAATAGATTATACACAGACCTATCATTTGATGCATTAAATAGGATTATAATCTAATCTTTCATGATTATTTAATGTCTTACAAAATTCAAATACAAACGGAAGAAAAAAAAAACATTCATGATAAAAGGTTTTAAACTCTGTGATGGACGTCTCTCTCCCCACCAACAGGAATCAGAATCCATTTATCCAGCTGAATGGGATCTCGAATGATATGTCAACAAATAAATTAAAATTGGCCCCATTCTGATATGCCTCATCTATTGGAGGGAATTTCAGGCTCGAGGAATCTTAGAGAATAGTTACAAAAAAGAGCAAAAATTTGAAAGTATTTTTATTGAGGAGATGTTTGATGGATTTTTATAACTTAGTTGCAGATAGTTGTAATGAATGTTTGGATGAGGAGTCAAAGGCAATTATTTCAAGGTTCAGAGTTCATATTTTATAGTTTTTAGAAAGCTTGATACTAATTATCTTATTTAGGACGACGAGGAAAAGAAAATAAGCAAAAACTGGATTTGTGAACTTTTAGTAACATTCAGAATAGAGAGAAACGCGAAAATACTCGGTATTTTCTTGCACATATGTCAAGCTCATTTACTGCTTGTGGTTCAGGCGCCCATGTGTCCCAGAGGTTCTGTGTTTACCTCATTATACTACATATCATTTCTTAGATCTGATGAAAACTTGGAATCACATAAAGATCAAGTATATTTGTCATGCAAAATTGTGAAGGTCACAAAAGATATAGTCAGTATAATGACTCTAGTATCGAGCGCCTACCCCCGACACACTGGTAAAATTAATATTGTATTGAAATAAATAACAATAAAGAAAGTAAAGAAACTTCACAGTCCATTGATATTTTGTATTTGTAGTTTGTAGAGTTTTGCTGAACTACTTCATGTCCTTAAAGAAGTGGTTCAGGTCAACTGGTAAAGTCATTTGTCCAGCAGCAACACTCCTCGGGCCTCCCACACGCACAGCTTGTTGCTCCCACAACCCCAATAACTATTTCAGTTTGAATATTGAGCTTGTGACAGCAACGCGGCGTGTGGGAGGCCTGAGGAGTGTTGCTGCTGGACAAATGACTTTACCAGTTGACCTGAACCACTTCTTTAAGGACATGAAGTAGTTCAGTGGCACCACACTCGTGTAACACTAGGGAGACATGGGTTCGATCCCAGACTTAATACTGTGTGTATAAATGTTCATGATTACTCTTCTCAATGTGTGTGTGTGTGTGTGTGTGAATGCGTTCGTGCGTGCGTTTTAAGCTATTCGTCGTCGTTAAGGAGAAGTGGATATAATTCTTATAGCCCTTAATAATTCTCAAAATAACAAAGCAGTAGTTAAAGTGAACTAAGATTATTACACATAAACACAGACAGAACTATGTAGACACACACGGTTACTTAATTAACTCATCCTGCAATTATTAATTACTTTTATCAGTTCATGAAGTAAAAAAACGCTCTGTTATTATCATGACCTTCTGAGACCAACCACCGGCACCAGGAAGAATAACCCATAAATCATTCAACTCCGATCATTAAGGACAAAGGTGTGTGATTTTAGGGCATTATTTAACAAACTCTCTTTGATAATAATGTTCCGCGCAGCAGAACGAGGGAGGAATGACTGCCTCACTCACTGTGTTGCTAGGGGGGCGCTGTACTATACTGAGCTAGACAACTAAACCTTAATCCATTCATGTCTAAATACGTTATTATTTTGTAACTTGTTTGTTGATTATTTTGTTATCTTCATCGTCGTATTCTTCGTTATTATCGTCGTCGTTGTTATGGTTTACGTCGCTGTTATCTTCATTTTGTTCGTCTCGTTAAATTTTTAGTTTTACCATCAGTAGGTTTAAACGGGGGAATTATTTCTCCTCGGATTACTTTTACTCCTTCACAATAAGCCGCCACTGCTGCCTCTCCCTCATCGCGAACTTGGGAGGGAGGGAGAGAGAGAGAGAGAGAGAGAGAGAGAGAGAGAGAGAGAGCCCCATCACTTTTTAATTTTTCCTCAAATTCCGTCAGTGCATTCATAATATCAAACGATGAATATGATCACAGAGAAATATAGCTACGGCTGTCAAATATATACTGGCATTGCAGTTGAAATTAAATTGAAGCCTTTTAATCGGGGAAAAACGATGCAACGGTGCAGTAAAATTCAATTAACAGTATTCCTTATAGCAGGTTATTCCCTATGTGCTAAAACAGGATTAAGATGTTTGAAATAATTGGACTGTATACAAAATGAACAAATACAGTCTTCTGGCGCATATCTCTATACATGATCTTGTTAATGACTAAATTTTCAAGTAGGACGTAGGTTATCAGGTAAAGTCTCTCTTAACCTCGTGACAGTCTTGTGTTTAATGATATTATTTTAGTTATTCATTACAAGAGTGAGGTGGAGAACACAAGTCATGTTTGCTGTATGTGAAACTTCTTAGAAAATGATTAGTAGAAATAAACAGTGTTACTTTGAGAGGTTAATTGATTGTTTTAACATAATTGTTTTTTATTGGTAAGAAAAGACAATATTTAACTATTAGAATATTAGAAAAAATAAACCAATAAATAGTAAAAAGATCAAGAAAAATATAATATAATATAAATATAAATCAGAGTCTACATTAAGGTGTAGATATTATCCGAACTAAAGATGAAACTTAAGAATCTCCATAAGATATTCACGGAAGTTGGCTTGTTGGCTCAGTGTTGTGGAGATCCGGTAGTTCACAGCCTCAAGTTCCTCCCGACTCGGTTTATGATATTTACTGAAAATTTACCCATCTAGATATACAAAGCGCTTCATACTTTTAAAATGTTAGTCCCTTCCCTCAATTGTCTTATCCTAATAACGTACCGTATTTTTATCATTCTTATCTTCCATATTACTTCTTTATGTTAAGTTTGTGCTACGTGTAACCAGTAACCAGCCTCCCGTAGGATATACAGGATGTTGACAAAGTCCCTTGATGTTTGTGCTGACAGCGTCCCTTCAGGAAGTTACACAGCCTGAACACTGGCTGATCTGTACCCCACCATTTTCTGTATATAGTTCTCGTTTTGTCCGCTGTTGTGAAATATTCCATAGATTTACAAGGGGAGGTGTGGATGAACGCATTATGGACGACAGTTTTTATTTCGTTGACATTTACTTAAGGAAGAGATTTACCTTCACCAACGTTATCAGTCAGGCTTCAGAAACTGGTGTTCGTCTGAGCCTATGCTTCCTCTACTGAACACTAACCAAAGACAAAGGAGAGGATGGACATCAAGGGACATAGTAAATGCCCTATAGAGTGTAATAGACTCGCCTCCTCGTTTCCTTAACATAATTAACCACCCCAACAAAGCCCTTTCTCTCGCCGTCAGTTTTCCGTGGAGTGGACAGCCCCTCAGCCCTCGTTAGTGAGAGAGTAATAGAATTAAGACCTTCCTCATTTAAGCTATTTTGATGGTTCATTACCAACTAGATGTGTGAATGATGGTGCAGGTAGGAGTCAAGGTAACACATAAACTGTGGTATTAACCCGCCTTATGGAGTGCTGTGACTAGGGACGAAGCCTTACGTTTCTGGATAACATGTTTGTATATCATGTTTATGCAGGACTATAAAACATTTAACATAGAAGACATATATAACCTGGTGCCAACTGAACTATGCCACACTTATTTACACTAAGCTTTGCCCTCAGTTAGTCACTATTATAAACGCATTTTCTGATCGACCGGCCAATATACTGACTCATCGACCGACCTTCCAACCGACCGACCTTCCAACCGAACCCATGTTTCCTGCCCTCTGTCCGGACGTGTCAGAACCTTCGTTAATAAACCAGTAGATGATCAATATGTTTGTGCCTCTTGACACACTCCCCGGGCTGCTGGCGACTGACTTATCTTCCTCTTTAATGTGTCTTAATAACTCTGTAATTGATGCTAATGAATTTAATGGATATAAGTGATGTTAATATTGTCATTGAAAGAAAAAACAACGGGTCTCATTAAGGTGATTCATTATAATATGACTTAATTGTTTTAATTTGATCCAGTATAATAAGTCTCGATACTTGATCATAATAGTGTTCCTCGACAAACACGTAATCATGGTAATTCTAAGGCTACTAAAACATGTTAATAACTGGACTGGTATTGTAAGGTTGCCACACAGTCTTGTCCTACATCCAACACTTTGGAAATATTTGATGAAACATTTGTGAAAGAAGAGATAATTGTATGCTCGAAAATGTCTTATTATTTATACATTTATAATCGCATTGTTCATCATTTTATATATTTTATATTTTTAAGAGACTCGTTCCACAATGCTAAGCAGTTTAGATTGTGTATTTGGTAATTTTAGTCGTATCAGTTTTGGTTCTCCCTGTTGTTAGAATTTACTATAAATTTATTTTTATATCCATTATTTTTTGAACACAATTCGTACAAGGAATAGAGAGAATACTCAATGAAATTCACAGTAAGAAACAAGACCAACCGATGTATTAAAAAATAATCATCACATTGTTTTCTTGTCAACTGGTAAACTCACGTCACCTTATATTCCCTTAACTAAGATTTTCCCCACGGGAGATAGAGGTATATATTCGTAAATACACTTACCAAATAGGCAAAACTCTCCCAGATATAACACAACACTCCCTAGACATCAGACAATACATTAACACGTTAGGTACTGACTTAAAGGAAGGTATATAACATTAAGCTCCTCTACCAACTCGGGTCATCATCATACAGCAGCACGTTGACTCTGTATATAACTCATTACCTCACTATCATATAAGCTCATAACACACACACACACACACACACACACACACACAAGCTTATCAAACATCACCAGTCTGCTCAAACAGCATATACAATCATAGCGGAATATATTGTTTCACAGATTAGCATGTGGTAATTTCTCTACACACATACACACACCTACAGTAAAAATTGCCACGAGATAAAAGATTCACAATAAAATACAGAAAGGTACAGCGAAGGGAAGGTTGTGCGAGGCAGCAGTGGTTGACGCAGTGGTACCAGCAGTAGCGCCACTCAACAAGTTATCCGTAGTAAAGGAAGTTATCAGAATCACTCACCGGCTGGCATAATGTTATCAAAGTGACACGTTAGCATAAGGGAGTGAGGGGATTAATTTTCTTTCTTATCTACCTTTTTTTTCCTGTTTTGGCTTTTTGACTCTCCTCTTTCTTCTTCTTCTACTCTTCCTTTCCTCCCCGTTATCCTTTATTCCGCTAATTAGTATTTCTTCCATGACCATCTCTCTCTCCTCTCTCTCACACACACACACCCACCTGTACACCTCTTCACCACTGTTCTTCCATACATGCTTTATCACTCAATTTCCTTATCCCCTCCATACCCTCTTTTCCCTCCTACCCGATCCTTACACGTTTAACCTCCCTCTTGCCAGCCTTCCTCTCTTCCTCCTCCTCTTCTTATCCTCCTGCTCCTGGCGTTGTACTGGAGTGTAAGGAGGAAGGAGGAGTGGTCAGGGGTCACACAGGATACCATAAGACGTATAAAGTCCTGCTCTTAATAAAAGTTGAGATCCAGTTTCGATAAATAAGTTTGGTGGTGAGATACGTTTCGCTCCAGCCGCCGGTCATGTCAGCATCGGGGGAATGTATTCATTTTTTTTATTTTTTAACCGTGTGTTAGTATCTAGAAAAATAATAATATTTACATAGTTTGCTGCACCCCTTTGATGATTTACTGTGGTTTTGTCTTTCTATAAAATTGGGAATATTTTTGTTAGGTTTTGGGTATGAAGAAAATAATCCTAAAGACCCGGATGTTCGCCACAGCTTTTGAGAGGATATAGTCTCTAGCAAGTCTACGGACTTGGCGCACCCACATTCAACCACAACACATCTACCTGTTTAATATTTTGTACTCTTAACACAAGCTGGTATATATTTTATAATATTTAATAAATAATGTACACGCCGGGATGTGTTTTGCTTATGCTAGTGAATGATATATACTGTACACCTGACTTGCATCTTGCCAGGTTGGATAATGGATGCGTGCAGTGGTGTACGCTCCCGATACTCTTCATGGAGAATATACTGTATATACGATGGTGCATAATATTTGTTTTTCAGATCACGTGAATATTAGGCACCCTAGTTTATTTTATCCGTTGATTAAACGCACTAACGCTACCTGAGAGGGGGTAGGTAATGTTGCGTTACTTAAGGTGAACTAAACTAGTGCCAATTATTCATGTTATCCAATTTTTATAGTAGCTAAAATGCATAAATATACTGTAATTGGAATACACTTTTTTCAAATTTTAGTGATTTATATAATCTAAACACACTACTACACTGTATTATACTACTTATTAACAAGTAACGACCAGGTGATAGTACACACTTGACCTCTCTTTTTACTTTGACTTCTCTATGCTCCGAGGGTTTGTTCCCTGATTAACCTGGATATTTAATAAACAAATATTTTATTAACCTTAAAGAGAGTGAAGTAAATTTTGAGGTTAATTTAGGTTAGATTAGGGTAGTGGGGCTTGGAAGCTATTAGGTTACATTATGTTAAGTTAGCTAAGTGTGATTTTAAACCGTTGAGGTTAAATTAGCGTAACTTAGGTTAGTGACTTTGAAACATTGAGACTAACACCTTCTTAACTTACTCTCAAAGGCAATACTGTGGGAATAATTAATTTTATAAGTGGACTGTGGGTTAATTTTTTTCTTCTTAGGATGGTGTCCACGGTGCCGTAAGTAATTAGCCTACCTGGAGACCAAACACAATTAGTGGAGTGTACCTGGAATATTAGATGTAAATACCTTTAAGGTGTAGAGACAGACAGACAGACAGAGAGAGAGAATAGTACTTACCCGGGATTACTTTGTGACTGAGAGTAAACTGGGATTAAAGGCTGAGATTTAAACTGAGCTTGAACTGAAGTTAAGAACATCATGGGGATGAAGGTGACATAGGCATGAGCTGAGACTGAGCTGAGAGTGAAGTGCGACTGGGAATAAGACTGAGGGAGTGAATGAAGTTTCTCTGAGGTGTGAAGGAAACTGAGACCCAAGAGGTGGATGAGAGGAAGTTTCTCCACTTCCTCCCTCCTCAGCGGCTCATCTAAAGTGGTTTATTTTGGACGATCTCCCGAGCTCGTGTACACAGACACCTCCACCTCAGTTGTATACAAACTCAAGGTAACAAAAAAATTCTAAGAGGCTTTAAAGTGCGCCTCCTGTCGTCGTCAGTTTTAGGTGTAAAAACCACGAGAAAAAATCTACAGTAAATGGAACACCTTCAATGGAACGCCTTCCAAGTAACGTTTTTCATAATTTTCATGAAATTTTTTGTTATATTTAGTTCAATGTTGGGGTGTTATTAACGTATTAAAATCTATTGTATTTTATATGATAAAGAAAATGTATATGTTAGCATTATATAAACTACTGGTATATATATATATATATATATATATATATATATATATATATATATATATATATATATATATATATATATTGCTTGAGCTTTCGTTTTTTTTTAACTAAAATTTTAAAATAGATTTCATTTTGTTGTGACTTGCATCAAGAGCCCGTGATAGATTTGAGTATGTGAGAACGAGGCTCTCGGCATTTATCCTCAACCACCTCTAATCCGTTTTACCTAATCTCGCCGTAAGTGTGTGTGTGTGTGTGTGTGTGTGCTGCAGTTAGTTGTCTCACTTCACCACTTTTGTCCTGCTAGTGTCTCCTTCCCATTTATCTTTAGTGTGAACTTATAACTTTATTATAAACTCTTGTCTGTATTTGTCTTTATTTTCTTAACTTTATGACTTTATTATAAGTTCTCTTAATTCTCTTTTATTAGCTTTGTCGTCTCTTATCTGTATTCATTCGATTTGTTAAACTTGGTACCACTTCTATCTCTCTCTCCAAAACACACACACACCTGTATACTATCCTCTCTCTCTCTCTCTCTCTCTCTCTCTCCTACCCCTCTTACTCCTTCCTCCTTCCCTCCCACATTCCCTCTAGTGCCAGCTCCTCCTCTCCTTTCCATCTCTCATCTTACCTGCTACCGTCATCACTCACTGTCTACGGTCTTATCAACTTATCGGTCGTTTATTGCCCATCACTTGTCGGTACCGTGTGGCGGCCCTCTACTGTTTGGGGCAGGGAGGGGGGGGTTAAGGGATGAAGGATAGGGATACGTGTTGTGAATAGGAGAGGATTGGTTGACTAATTGCACTGGTGTTAACGACGACATGGCTAGGAGGGTGCGGTGATCTGTAACGACTGATGGATAGAGGGATATGTGTGCACGTATTTTCACACACACACACACACACACACACACACACACACACACACACACACACACATTGATATAGGGTGCGGCATAGTCGTGATAGTTCAAATCGTCACCAAAATTAAAAGTTCTACAATATCGGAGTGTTGGTGTAGTGTTCACATGCTTTTACCTGACACGTACAATAATGTGTAATTATTCTAATGTATGAAAAAAATCAAAACTCTTCTGCCTCACCCTGTAGTGGGGGAAAAAATCGTAGCTATTGTAAAAACGGAAACTGCTGTGAAGATCGTTTCTTTACTGGTAGATAAAGTCGCAATATTGATCACTTTTTTAATACACCTTTCCGGAATATCCACACTGAATTCATGATTATTCCCGAGATCTTAACCTACCATTTGCCAAAGAACCTCTGAGAGCAATAACTTGAAAAATAACGCTGCCACAAAGGACAAGGTGGAAGCTTTTGACGACATCCCTTAATTGCTCTTCTCCAGCAATGTATTAGTTGGGGGACACGATACTGAGCCTTAGAGTGTCTGGGCCTTAAGGGCGAGTGTCTTTTGCCACTCCACTAGCCTCCTGATATACGATGTCCACTCAGGCGAACCGTAGGGGGCATAACCAAGCAATTTGTTACTGTAGTTGTGCTCTACGAATATTTGGACCGTGTTGGCGACGCGAAAATGCCCAGAAAACATCTTTGACACTGTCGGGAGGCGGCTGTAGGCAAGGGAGTTGTCTGGGCAGTGAGCAGACACCCAGGTACAGGTTTATTCTCCTCCCGATGACTTTTATTTCGTTCATAAAGGCGGAAAGCGAAGAATAGACGCCTATGAGAAGCTCGGGTATAGGGGGAAGTAAAGCTGTTTTATAAGCGAGTGAAAACCGGGTTAACAGATGTAGATCCAACGAGCTTTACGAGCACCGACCGCCATTTGGTGTTGGTTCTCCTGGCCGTATTCTCAGATAACCGCTGCTCTTATCTTGCCTTACAAACTTTACACAGTCTTTTGTATAGTTCGTAAAAACACACAACTGCTGATGATGGCTGTTTCCTCGAGAGTTTATTGTGTAAGAACGTTAAACCGAGATAAAGGACTCGTTGGTATAAGAACTTTATTTTTATTATTCAAAGCGAAGAGAAACAGAGAGAGACAAAACGATAAAGTGGTGTAAACTAATTAGCGACCGCAAGCAACTTTATCCAAACTTAAGATGTGGCGTGGAGGCTACAAGGGGGAGGGTGGGATGGATAATGTAACAGCAGCAGGTATAAGGAGGAGTTTGAGGATAAGTCAGAGTTATTACCAACCTTGTATCTCATAACTTACAATTACTGCAGAATGGGAGGAGCGGAGAGGATTGTTTATGTGGGTAATCTAAACACGTATTAAATATCTCGAAGAAGAAAATCCCAATATAGTTTATTATACAAGTCTCTCTCTCTCTCTCTCTCTCTCTCTCTCTCTCTCGGTCATATGAGAAAACAGATGTAAATACGGTGAAGTTGATGCGTTATATGCAGTGAAGACCGAGATATGAAGAGTAGAGGGTGGTGGTGGTGGTTGTTGCTGGCGCATACTGAAGTTTATGGAAAGGAGAGAGAGGGTTTCCACTCATAAGGTGAGGAGAGCTGTATAACAAAGAGGTGGGATTGCTCGGTTATATGGCTTAAGACGTGTTAGTGGTGATTTACATGGGGAGAAGATGAGTGGATGGAGGGGTGTTTTGATGTGTGAGTGGAGGAGGGGTATGGAGGAGTGAGAGGAGGAGTGAGAGAACGAAGGAGGAGGAGGAGGAGGAGGAAGAAGAAGAGTAATGGGAGGAAGAGAGGAAGGAGAATAAAGTAATGGAGGAAGGAAAGGAGAATTGGAAGAGGGGAAGGAGAGGAAGAGTGAGAGGTAGGGAGGAAGGAGAAGAGGAGTCGGAGGGGAGGTAGAAGAAAGAGGAGGAGATAGAACATACGGAGAGGGAGAAAAAAAGTAATAGGAAAGGAAGATCGAGAAAAAAAAATAACGAGGTTGTCTGGAAGAAACCAAAAGTGGAGAGAGAGAGAGAGAGAGAGAGAGAGAGAGAGAGAGAGCTCTATTAACATCATGAGGTACAGTATATACCTATCACTTGGCGCACCCACATTCAACCACAACAACTAAACTGAGGAACATTATTATAGTAGTGATGATGACGCTAAGAAAGAATGGAACTTGTAGTGTGTACTGACGAGAGACTTTAGAGGTATAAAGGCGCGAGTCCATGAGTTGAACAGAGGCGCAAATACTGACCTGAGTTAAGGGATCTAGATGGTGAGTGAATTTAAAACGAATCTCTCTCTCTCTCTCTCTCTTTCTCTCTCTCTCTCTCTCTCTCTCTCTCTCTCTCTCTCACACAGACCGAGACAGGCAGAAAAATCGCTGAGACACAGACAGACAGACATAGAAACATATCACAATGAGTTAGATTGTTAAGGGTCACATCCTACACCTTACTTGAGAGATTTACAGAAAAAGGAGAGAAAAATCACGAAGGATGGTAATTAATACGACTGAAAACTTTGGTGAAATACAACACTGCAATGTTTATATAAGCCAGAGGTGGGCGTTAATTAAAGGGGAGCAATATCTTAGTGTAAGTGTCTACCCAGGGACTTTTTTTTTCTTTTATTTTTGCTTTTTTTTTTTAGTGTTGAGCTTCCATTTGTTAGCTGTCGATTATTTTTTTATTTGGTCTTTTTCTCCTGGTTTCATTGTCTATTCCTCCGTTGTTTACACTATATTTTTCTCTGTTGTCTCTCGTCGTTTACTTGATATTCTTTTCTCTCTTTTTTAGTCTATTATGTCATTTTTTCTTTTTCTCGTTTCTTTTCTTTTCCTGGTCGTTCTATCATCTTCAAGTTCTGATGTTTCTCCTAGATGAGGTTCTCGTTTGTCTTTATTTTCTCTGATAGACAACTGTTTCTACATATTCTCTTTACCACGCAGTTTTTCTTACATGTGGCCGCTGATCAACACACCTGTACCTATGATTGTACCTGTAATATCACTTCTACTGTAACTTTCGTCTCTCACACCAGCTACTGTACAGTACACACCGTGGGTTACAACTGCTGATGTGGGTAAACTGTGTGTGTCACCTCGCTTGGTGTGGTACAGCTGTCACTCAGTGTCATACTCTTCATAAGCCTCGGCTACGGGGATATTGCTTCCCTCTGCCCACCTCCTCCTCCTCTCTCAGGACTGTTCATTATATTTACCAAACGTGAAGCGTGAAATTGAACTCTTGTGCGATAAACGTATTCTGTAAACACAGTGAGAGGGAACCCAGGCTGCGAAATTAGATTCTTTAGAGTATACCATTAAGAAAACAGCAACAAAGAAAGTGGCAATTGAAACTTCTTACTAAGAGGTGTCACCGCTCTCATGGTGAGGTCTGGGTGAAATATTTTATAAAAATAAGTACAGGAAACTTTAGCGCCAACTATTTATTCCAGAAACAACAAGACGACGGGAACTCGATTCACCTTTCTCGCTCAGTTGCTCTTCTGTCGTCCAGAAATGGGACCTGTATTTGGTTTTCTTTTTTATTCTTTTTCCTTTTTTTCGAATATTGGTAAAAAGTATTTTTTTTTGTATGTCGACAAAGATCTCCCTACTTTTGTTTATTATTTTCCGATATTGGTACATAATGGCCATATTCTTGTTTATTATCTTTGTATGGCGGTAAAAAAAAATCAAGATTCGTCTTTAGTTTTTTTTATATCAGTAAAAAAGTCCCTAATATAGTCTGTTGCACACACACACACATACATATATATATATATATATATATATATATATATATATATATATATATATATATATATATATATATATATATATATATATATATATATATATATATATATATCATGTAGATCCACAATGGAAACGTGGACAAGATAAATCTCAATAAAACCACAAAGGATAAGGGGAAAAATAGAGCACCTTGGCTTTCGTCTTTATTCAAGACATCTTCAGAGGCTAAGGTGCTCCATTGTTTCCCTTTTCCCTTAGTTTTATCATTTTATATATATATATATATATATATATATATATATATATATATATATATATATATATATATATATATATATATATATATATATATATATATATATATAAAGTACCTAGCCTTGTATATGTACAAAAAAAATCCCTGTACTTGATTTCTCTTTATATCGAGGAAAAAAAGCCTATTTAAGTTAGCATCTTTTATATACTGGCAAGAAATTCCCTTGTCCTTAGCCGTCATCTTAGTATGAAACAATAATACACACAGCAGACGTAAGCATAGTGACGCTTGTGCCACACTACTCCGGTGGTCGTATGTGTACCTCGTGTTTTGTAGCGGAGGAAAATAATTCATCAGTGTTCAGAAGTGTCTGTATGACGTACACTGGTAGAGGAGGAGACACGCAGGGAGAAGAGACCCACTTGTCTTGAGGCACCAGGAATAAAACATGAGGAATGAGAGAGAAGACAACGAAAAAGATATTGGTGATGAGGAGTTGGCGGTGAAGGAAGAGGAGTTGGCGGTGAAGGAAGAGGAGTTGGCGGTGAAGGAAGAGGAGTTGGCGGTGAAGGAAGAGGAGTTGGCGGTGAAGGAAGAAGCGGGGTTGGTGATGAAGTTGGGAGACAAAAGGGAGGAAGGAGGTTGATGATGGATGAAGGGTAGATATGACACCGAGGAACAAACACGGAAGAAAGGGAGACGGAGTAGACGAATAAAGAGGAGTAAGGAAACACAGGAACTAACATGAGAGAAAGGAGTAAATGTGGAACGGATGTATAACATTGGATGTATGGTGGTGTATAACAGGTGGATGTATGGTGGTGTACAACAGGTGGATGCTCAGTCAGGCAACAGTAAAACACACTCCGAGAATAAAATTGCCTTTAAATTAACAGAAAAAGATTCCCTTCAGCAGTAGACCTGATTCCCTTCAACAGTTGACCAGATTCCCTCCAACAGTTGACCAGATTCCCTCCAACAGTACCGTGTAATAATAAAAGTATTTTCTTGATTGATAATTGAATATAATCTGTCTATAAACGGATTAGCCTTCATAATAAACGGATTAGCCGTTACAATAAGCGGCCCCTCTTTAACTGTGAATGGATTACCATCAACAATAAACGGACTAGCGGTAATAATATACGGATTCACTTTGGCAATAAACGGATTTACTTCAATGATAAACGGACCAACAGTAAAACTAAACGGGACTCTTTGTTTAAACACGAGATTCGTTCTTGTTGTTTATTTGTACAAAAATGTAACGAAAGAATAATTTGTACCTCTTCTATTTACTTTATTTATTATTATTTAATTAATGATTTTTTATCAATTTTTACTTCCGAAAAACTGAGCAAATTTATTGTTCTAATTTTCTTCATTTGAATAAGCGATTTTTTTCCTCTTTTTAAACGTGTACTTATACTGTATTTATACTGTACTTATACTGTATTTATACTGTATTTCTCCGTGTTAGCAACTTTTTTTTCCTTTGTTTACGTTCTGCAAAATTTTCCCAGCGAATTTAAAAAAAAAATTCGATTTTTTTTCCTCGCAAATAAGTAGATTTTATTAACAAATTACCATCTGTGATTGAGTGATTCATTTTACGAATTTATATCGACGAATAATTATATATTTTTCGTTTATTGTTATTTTTTTGTGAATTTCTTCTTGAAAACTAAAACCTTTTACCTTAATTAAGAGAAAAAATTAGCAACAAAAACAGATAGCCGAAGGAACAGCCAGTTTAGCTTAAAATAAACAGACAGATTGATTGACAGATCAGACAATTGACAGAACCAAAAGAGAAAGGAAGCATTTTTTTTACTACAGAGAGAAAGCCAGAAGAAACTCAACCTTTTCACTTCACGTTCCCTGAATCTACTTAACATCTCACACAATTTAGCTGAGCCTATCGACTCAGCCCAAACTGATGGACATTGAGTCTACCATTATTCGTGTGTACGTGCCTCCCCGTGTGTGTGTCCGTCCGTTTTTATACGCTAGTCCTTGTTATCCATCCACCTCCTTACGCATGTTTTACTCATTCCGTTCGTGTTTTCAGTAATCGGTGTTTACAAACTTGTACATTGCCTCTCTTATTTCCATCATCATTTTCTATTCGTCCATTTGCATTTCTCTTCGTCCCTCCACAAACTGATCACCCACAGAGCCTGGTTAGAGGACGAGTCAGGTCAGTGAACGCACTCGATGACCTGTGAACTTAACATACAGGTCACCAGCTTAAAAACAGGTTGCACATCAGGTGTTTACTGGGGATTAAAATCAGCTCTTATTACGTCCACACGCGTTTATTTGCTCTCTCTCTCTCTCTCTCTCTCTCTCTCTCTCTCTCTCTCTCTCTCTCTCTCTCTACTTATCGTTGGTTCCGTTTATTGTTTCTCCTTTATTCCTCTTCGTTATTCAGTTGTTGATGGTGTTAGGGAATAAATATCTTTGTTAGGGATTATTAACGCCATTCTTGGGCTCTTGTAGGTATACCGGTAATGTTTTTTCAGGGAAATTTAATATGTCAGTGAGGAGAAAGTGGGGATATTAATACTTTACTAGGTAAGTTAATATATTGCACTGGTGAATTATTGTTTTACTAGGGAATTCATTATATTTTAGGGGCGATATTATTTCATACTAGGGAATTAAATATATTTCATGGGGAAATTATTGTTTTACTGGGGTATTTATTATATTTTAGGTGGGATATTAGTTACTACTAGGGAGTTTGATATATATTTACGGGGGAATTTTTTCTTACTGGGGAATTTAATATATTTTAAGGGGAATATTAGGTGTTACAGGGAATTTTTGTTTTAAGGGGGGAATTAGGCTTTCAAATATACTTATGGTGTTCTGCAGGGCGAGTAAATGTTGACTCACTTATATGCTGTTGATCTGAAGCCCCGGGAGTGGTTGAGTGTGTGAGAGGGAGAGAAGAGAAGGAAAAAGGAAGATAAAAGGAGGAGATTGGGGAGTGAGAGAATATGAGAAGGAAAGAAGAAAATATTGGAAAAGGGGGAAAAGGGGAGGACGAAGAGAGAGAGAGAGAGAGGGAAGAGATGGATTAGGAAACGGAGAGAAAACAGAAGGGAGGGAACAGAGTTGGTGAGGGGAACGAGAGATGAAGAAGAAAGGGAAATGAGTTGAGAAAGGTAGAAGAACTGGGAGAGAAGAGGAAGACGAAACAGGTGAAAGGAGGAATAAAAGAGGTAGTTTGTAAAATAAGAAGACAAAGGGGATTGGGAAGAAGGAGAGAGAAGGGAGAGAATCAAGTGGTAGGGTGGAGTTGGAGGGAAAGAGTTTGTTGTGTGTGGTACTCATCGGTGTTGGTTATATGTAATGAAGTGTCACTGCTGCCAGTTGGGACATGGCCAGAGGTGTGTGTGTGTTTACATATACTTCAGTAACTACAATTGCATTCCAAAATAAACATGTTGAACGTGTTGGCCGGGCATCATTACCACCAGCGCTTCCTCCTCCGCCGCCACTACCACACCACAGGCACCACCAAACACAACACAACACAACACGCATTTAATCTTCGCTTGTAAATCCCAGCTGGGAATGGAAGTTCAGCCATCCCTTGTTTAGACTCCATTATATTTCAAGGCACAAAATTCTTGCGCGATATTCAAGGTGTCATCATGAATCTGTTATTGCTCCATATTTCTCCAGATAAATATGGAGGCGAACGTGGCCACGGATAATGACATATAATCCTTGCCATAAATTAGGGCAGGGCAAGTATTATCAGCAATGAGGGACTGGCAGCATACCCGGACGGTGTGTGGAGGCGGCTGTGACCCCCTGATACACACTCACCACCCGATTTATGACGTAGAGGTCAAGAAGGTGTGGCCTGCCGCTTTTATGTGGGGGGGGGGGGTGATTTAGTGTGGGAGGCGGTGTCAATATTTACAGAAGAAAAATTAAATACGTACTGTATTTGAATGGTGTACTTACACACACACACACACACACAAAGTAGACATTCACAGTCTTGTACAGTATATGTATGTAAACGGGAGTGCCCAGTATGAGCCAATAGGCCCGCTGCAGTTTCTTCCATTCTTATGTTCTTATGTTAAATTATAATGGAAATTATGCAAGTCAGACTGGGAAAGCATTGCAACTTAGAATAAAACAACACAAGTATAATATCAGCACAGCATCTGAAAGCAGTGCACTTTTCGTTCATATAAGCAACAATAATCATCCCATGTTTTGGGAAAACAGTATAGAAGTGTTTAAATCAACATGTCACAGAACTTCTGGTTAAGCAAGTTTGGTTAGGGAAATTAATTCAATAAACCTTATTGATGGTCAATACAAAACTGACATGTTACACAAATTTATTTGTCAGAGACCCAAGGTTAAAAAAAATTGAAAGCGTTTGAGGTAGATAAGTCGGTCTCATATTTTTGACCTGACTTGACCTGACTTCTTACGTCGCCCATTTCTATAAACTCTTCTTTCGTGTGCGGTAGAGGTGGTGTGTGTGTTAGTAGATCACATATTTTTGATCTGACCTGATGTTATGTGATGTCACCCTTTGAATATAAGCCTCTCCCAGTCCCTGTAAATTCAGTTACCTCTGAAGATGTCTTGAATAAAGACGAAAGCTAAGGTGCTCCACAGATAAACCGGGATCAGTCAGGGTGAGTTTGTCGGGGTGTTGAGCCTAGCCTGAGAGTAACTCGGGGCTGGTCATCTGCCACGCCCACCACTGACCTCTCTGTGTGGGCTGCCTCGTATATATATATATATATATATATATATATATTGGGTATATATTATGCTGAAGTTGTACTTGATGTGAATTTTTATAAAAGCATTTAATTTAATTATTTTCTTATCATAAGTCTCGATGGTCAGTGTGTTATTTGTGTATCCTGTTTATCTCTCAGTTGCAGGACGAGAGAGAGAGAGGGAGGAGGAGGAGGAGGAGGAGGAGGAACTGAGAGAATGGGTAAGCGTTTGGTGAGTGCGACAGGTAAGAGGTTACGCTCCTGGAAGCCGCCTCCCTAGTAAGCATATTAGAGTGAACTTTCCTTTGAATTTCTATTTGAGTGTTTGGCAACAGTGTTCTCTGGCAGCTATCTCCCCCAGCACCGTCCTGTAAGCCCGCCTTGTGAAGGACCTCGGAATGTCTGAATAATAAAGAAAAAGAGCGTTTCAAAACGAATTTTCGGAGCATCGTATATCTCCGGGTCATTAAAAATACATACGACCTTAAGGCGTGTGACTCCAAAATTCGACTTTATATGAACGAGATCTTGAAATATAATGAAAGTCATGTTTTAAAATTTATTTATTTTACTAGTAGGGACGAGAGAAGTCTACGCCACGGCCAAGTGTGAACATCCGGACGCAGGTGACACGTAGGCGCCTGCTAAGAATAAGTAAACAACAGCAACAACTCAGAAACAAGCTTCGTGAATGAAAACATTTACGGTAGACCTGCCAGCACCAGGACGTGTGACGCACGCTACCAACACGAATGCAACAACTGATAAAATAATAAGATAATTGTAAACAGTAAACAAAATAATTTTAAGCAGTAAACAAAGTTATATTTTTGTCTCTCTTCTGCTTAAGTAATGACGTCTCGTTGAAGATTTAAAGAGTTTTACTGTGAGAGAGGATGGACTCGGTTCCCAAAAGTCTCTCCGTGCTTGATCTCACCAGCTAAGTGTTAACTTGATCCGCCTGACTTTAATTTCGAGCCAACTTACTAAGAATATGTAATAAAGATATAAAAGGAATTTAAGTATAAACGTTTAGTATTCCAGGAACAAGTCTTTACCGCCTTAAGTGGCACTGTAGCAGCTCCTGTTATCTTTCTTTTGAGTATTAGGGTCATCATGTTATCTTAAGTCTGGGTGTAGTGTTATATTAGGATTGGGGATATTGTGGGTCATATTGAGGGATGTTATCTTGCCCGTGAGTTGTGATGTTATCTTTCCTGCAAGGTATGGCATTATCTTAAGCGTTATGTTTTGTTTTCGTAAGTGTAGGATGTTATCTTGAACGTCGAGTAGAAAAGACTGATAATTTTGTTCTGATAATTACCCTAATATTCTTATCTTAATTTATCGATATCATGATAACAGTACAGTTCTTGGATCTAGTGAAAGGGGATATCTATTACGCAAGTGACTATAGACATTCCAAGACTGATATAATGTTCTAGATATAATTATTATAATATGGGGAAATAATTGGAATATGAAAATTGGCATAAACGTTAGAATTATATAGAGTACAGTACCCGCTGTCTGTATTATGGAAAACTAAGTCTGGCTATAAAAATAGATATTAATTGGTACATCACGGAGTTGTATTCGATATTTTGTGAGAATATTTTTTCTAATGGTTTGCGATAAATACATAACAGGAATATTGGACGAACACAACGTGATTATTATAGACCGATAAATACACGTGATAAATCTCTGGTCTAAGTCGACGTACTTCACATGCTGATTTAACTTTTAAGTGCGTTATGTCTTGACTTTCACGGTCTTTGGTGTGTGGTGACGGGAGTTAGTGTGGCCTGAGTGTGCATACTAGTGCGAGGATGATCCTGTCTTCACTGTAATTCGGTTCATGATGTATGTGTGGCCATACTGCAAGAATCACCTGAGTTTAGTTAAGGTGAACAGCCAGTACTACTCCTATTGACTCGCTTCTCAGACTCAGGTTGTGAGGACGAACTAGAGCTCAGTGCTGGATTTAGCTGTACACTCACTTGGTCTCCCCCAGAGCACCTCCTGCAGCGTGACAGAGGTCTCCCATCACGCTGGACCGACTGTGGGTGGTCTTGAAAATGGAGAGTTATATCCCACACATAGCCCCGACGACCAAGATAAATTTATTTAATTATATAGTTTGTCTGTTACACCAATTAAGCTGCCGTAATTACGAGTAAATTTCAAACTATTTTGTTTTTCCCCCCAAACTATCTTAGTTTTTAAATATATTAAAAACTTTTAATGTTCAATGTTATTTTTATGTGCGTACCCAGTGTTACCTCGGCTTGTTTTCTTCAGCGTGTGTTATATATTGTGTCTGTTATCGTGTGTAGTTTTATGTTTCACGACGCTAACGTTGTTTACAAAACATTTGCATGTGCATTTTTATATGACTTACCTGAGCGAGGAACGGCGCCTGCATTATACAGAAGCCACCGTACCCCTCCCATGCCCCCACTTCCCACCCACCCGGCCAGCACGGGACCCGCCACCCAGACGCAGTTTAGTTAAATTTTGGAAATTGGCGGAGCTGGTGCTGAGAATTCTCCGTCCCCGGCCATAATGTTGAGATTACTTCTAGGCCAAGTTAGTATAAAACATCTCTCCCTTGATTATCTTCACAGAACTTACGGGGAGACGGTCTGAAGGTTTAGAAGATAATGCTATTAGTTCCGATGAATTCTGGCCTAATACTTTGTTGATTCAATTGTTTTTGTCAGTTGGGTTCAAGAAAAATGGCTCTGTTAATAAGACTCTTGGAAAGTGTTAATTCACTTTCTTGAAGGGAAAGTTGGCAACTACGGTGAATTGAAGCTTGTATGACTTAGAACTGATTTTACTCTCTCTCTCTCTCTCTCTCTCTCTCTCTCTATATATATATATATATATATATATATATATATATATATATATATATATATATATATATATATATATATATCTGAAATATTTGTCAGCCCGTTCCGTCACGTAGCTGTGAATTACTTGACACATTTTTTTTTAAACAATGAAGACAGGCGCTGGAGTGTGGTGGCAACATCAAATACCGGTGTGTTTAGACGTGCAGTAGAGAGGAGACACAGAAGCGTGGACAACTTTACCTCACGTCTCTCAAATTATTTTATACGTCTAAAATTTTTAAATATCTTAAATGAAAAGGTTTTGAAAAAATTGTATACTGTACCATGTTTAGGCTGTACATTCTAAGGCGAGTCTATATATATATATATATATATATATATATATATATATATATATATATATATATATATATATATATATATATATATATATATATATATATATACTGTAAACACGATGTGCATGCCGATCTGTGGTGTTAAGGTCAGTATGCTGCCTCGCAAACAGGTGGACCCGGGTTCGATCCCGGGCAGGGTGAAGTAAGGGCAAGCTTCTTTACGTCATTTGCCTCTTGTCTACCCAGCAGCAGGAAGGTCTGTCTGTCTGGATGAGTGCCCTGATTTCCTCCACTCTGAGGTGTACTGTGTATTTGACTCGGCTGTAATTCTCGGAGCAGTTGTTATAATATATAAATCGCTATCCTTACCTTTTCCCTCAGCTATTGCGAGGTATTGTGAGCACGCACGCACGCACGCACGGGTAGAAACGCGCGCGCAGGGAGAGGTGGATAGAGTGTGTGTGTGTGTGTGTGTGTGTGTGTGTGTGTGTGTGTGTGTGTGCTCGCACGCGCGCATAATTTTTACTTCACTCATCCTCTACTACTAAGCACTGTGTATCCCGTCTGACTTTCGCATGACCTCTAGTTCTACCAGGCCAAGGTCAGTTATGTCAGGAAAGTGAGCGTGAACGATCTTGTCCACACGAGAACATTAAACAGTTACACGAGAGACTGGACACAGACACTCTACCGTCACTATGAGAGGGAGAGCAGTAATTAACCTCTCTCAGAGCTTACTGCACCTCGCTGCCTCTCGATGCTGGGTCGGTGGTGAGAATTTCACATTACTTAAGAAGACAATATGTAGGTGTGTTTATTGGTGGTTGTGACCCAGAATCATAACCAGAAAATAATAATAATAGTGGTAATAATAATAATTCATCTAATATATATAGTAGAGGAAAGAGGAGTGCTAGCGGGGCCAAGTGAACAGTGACCAAACCTGATACCATTCCATTATTAATATATGAGGAGTGAAAGTTGCATCACACACACACACACTCTCTCTCTCTCTCTCTCTCTCAGGGCCATGGTTATAAGAATTAATTCCCTCTGCTTTTGGTCTCCGTTTCTTTACCCGATTCTAACTCTTTTTTAAAGTCCTCTCTCAAGCTAATCAGCGGAGGCAGGAAGATGTTCGCTTGACTAAAAATAGAAATTAGATTAAAATTAATTAAAAGAAGTGTATGAAAGAGGGAGGAGACGAAGACCCAGACAAGTTGCCAAGATATGGAGAGAGAGAGAGAGAGAGAGAGAGAGAGAGAGACTAGGATGAAAATCAGCTATGTGACTGACGTTGTGTTGATTGACTGAGTGGTGAGACTGGTGACTGTAAGTGACGTCTAGACTTAGTTACGTGATGGCTTTCAATGAGTAACTGGGAGACTGTTTATACGTAACGTGGAAACTGTCTGTGAGAAGAGACACCGGGTAGAGAGAGACAACGAGAGACGTGTAGCTGTGATAACATTCGCATGGTATTGTGAATGATTGAGACTAATGGTTCTTAATTAACCTGGAATTCTCACAGTAAGAGCGGGAGTCAGGAGGTCGAATTCCCATGAATTTATATAGTTTGGATATCAATTGAAAGATAAAATCTCTTGCTGTGTCATAATTCCCGGGTTTTTATTAATCTTCAATACCAGTTTATGTGAGAAAATAACTATATATAACGGTCGCTATAATCAATGTCTTAAAAATAGGAAAACGAGTTATCAGATTTTTTCACGGTGACAATAACAAATTTAACACTTAGTTGGCGAAAAATGTGGAAATATTGTACTAGAAAATATACACAATGCTTTTGTTGCTACTGTAAAGAATAGTATTTCTACCTTCTACACCTTAAGTACTTACGTTAATAATGATACTAATACCTCTATTTCTACTACTGATAACAATAACATTATGATAATACTATAACTGTTACTATTACCACCAATATGTAATATTAATAATTATTACATTAACAAACCAATATATTTCTAATGAACACAATAACGGTAATTCTAAAATGAAGAATAGGGTCAATAATAATAATAATGGGAGCATAAATAAGTAGGACTCATGGAGGAACAAACACGATAAATTTGGTTTATGGACTCCCAGACGCCTCGGGTGCTGAAAATGCGACGAATTATTATAATAATCTCAAAAGACTTGACTTCCTTATGTAGATAGATTACAAGATCTTTGGAGATGATATATACAAGCCAGACACGCCCTGACCTACTGCCCCTCAGCTGCCCGGGGTAGAAGGGGGGTAGGGGAGGGCGAAAATATCCATCCAACCTATATTTGAAGCTACCCTGTGTGTTCGAGTTAATGATGATTTTCGGTAACTTGTTCCACTCATCCACTACTCTATTTCCAAACCAGTGTTTACCTATCTCGCGCCTAGATCTAAATTTGTCTAATTTAAAACCATTGTTACGAGTTCGCTACTGGTTGGATAGTTGCGTGTGTCTTACGGGACATAGACCAAGAAGAAGGATATTACATTAAGAACTCCTTATTGTAGGAAGAGTAAGATAATTTTATTATGTATTCTGTATGAAGTGTACAACACTTAGAATTAGTAACAACTATATATTTTTCAACGGATCAAACAGCTGAGTGTACACAACGCTCGCCTTTTGTTGTCAGGTTTGCTGGATCATGCCAGGGGTACCCTCAGGCCGCTTAGTTTTAAATGGGTACTTAACTTTATAACTGTTAAAGTGAAGGCACTTAAAAGAGCTAGTCACAACTACTTAGTCTTCAGTGTGCTGTATCTACACTGCATGTGTGACTCTCACTTCGCAACACATTAAAAAGTCTCATAATTTAGTGTGTTTTCATCGCATTAAGAACATTCTTATATTATTTTGTCTCTGATGTATTAAAATCAAACTTAAGAACAACAAACATTCAGTTGTCAATTTGTAAACGTGATTATTATATATGATAACTTTATAGCAGTCAATAACTTGTCTAGAATCATTGTTGTAGTTTTAATGTGTTTTACCTTGTAATAAAGTTCACGTTAGAAAAATACAAAATTTTAAACATTATGAAGAGTCTCAGTAAACGTTAGTAGGCTGAATGTAACATTAAATACGTATTTTCAGAATATTCAACAAGCACATGGTTCACATATCTGAGTTAGTAATTGTAATAAAGATAAAACGTATTCATAATAGTGAAGCAGCGCATTTAGGTTAGTGCAGTAGAGGAGGAGGGCAGCTCAGACGCATATCTTCCTGCTAGTGTTATTGCTCCTCATTTGTTTAATTGTTACGGGCAAACTTGTGAAACAGTGTCCCTGGCGCAACACCTAATGACAAGCTCCTGTTCCTGTTTCTACTAACTGCATTGTACGGTTCATTGTTATTAATTATCGTTATCCTGTAAATACGTTTCCCCTTATTACGGTCCTTGCAGTTGTATGTCTCGCCAATTAGTCATGTAATCGGTTTGGTGGGAATTTTAAGGCGTATCTTTATTGACGGGAGTAAAGGTGGTGGTGTTGCCAGACGTAGACTGATCAATTTACTCAGTGGGCAGAGGTACAGGACAGGGGGAGAGGGGGCTGTGGGCAGAGGTACAGGACGGGGAGAGGGGGCTGTGGGCAGAGGTACAGGACGGGGGGAGAGGAGGCTGCTAAATATATAATGGTTTGATACAGTGATGCCTTGGGCGTGATGTTATGATAGTGTTGCCAGAAGTATAATGACTTGGTGCTACCTTGCCAGATGTATAATAATTGATACAGAGTTACCAGAACAATTTTAACCTGATAATGTTGGCAGACGTATAATTACTACAGATACCGGTGCCTGAGGTATGATGATCTGATAAAGATTGGTTTGAATTATAGTAATCTGGTATAATAATGATGATGCAGTGTTGCCAGAGGTACAGTGGCCTGTTACACGAGCGTCAGAAGAGAATTGACCTGATAGTATTGCCAGATATATAATGTCACCATAGACAAAATGACCTGATGCAAGGTTGCCGGTGATACAATAACCTGAAAAGTGAATTCTAGAGTTGCAATGACCACACACAATTGTGCCACGGGAATAACGACCCAAATCACGGTTGACAGAGGAACAATAATCAGATATTATTTTGCCATAGGTGTAATTAATGTAATAATTCTGCCAGAGATATAGTTGACCTAATACATTTTTGCCAGTGTATATTGACGTGATGCAGTGATGCCAGATACGTGATAACCTGGCAGTGCTGGTAGAGACGTAGTTACTTGTGTCTGTAACTTTGTTCCTGTTATATTCAAGTAACTTCGGAGTCTGAATGGTGGTACAGAAGCTTTATTATAGTCCCGAATATCCCGCTGCCACCAAACACACCTTGAATAAGCCAGTAGGGAAGAGGCTGGGGTGGACCATAGTTGACAGCTGGGCACTTGTTGCTGAGCATCTAATTCTAAGCCACCAGAGGCCCTCGGATATTACTCTTCTCGCTGCTTTCAACACGTGACTATAGAACATGACTAAAACAACAACATTACCTGACACGACTAGACAACAGGTCTGGGTTCTGTGTGTTGATTACGTGTTAGGAAAGTTATTGCGGGAAATTCCACTTGATTGGGAGGATCCCCAGAGAGGTGCAGTAATAAATAACTTGTGTTCAGACGAGAAGAAACATTTTATACAATTTTTTCATCGTGAAACCTTATGAAGTATAAAGAGCTGTGTACATTGTTGATTATGTTTCAGCATCAAGTTAATTTTGTCTTAGGTTAAACTGTTGTAAAGGCGTTTTAAAGGTGATCGTGTAGTATCGTTTTAACAAATATGCAAAATACGTTGTATGTATAGTAATAAAGTAAAGCCTGAAGTGTCATATGTAAGTAACGAAGGTGTGAGTAATGGGGCGAAGTCTTCATAACATACATGATTATTGTAGAGACGACCCCAGCATAACGTTTACAAAGGGTTAAATTACATGACCATTAGCACAGGTTGAGAGAACTGCCGAGAGGTACTCTTACAGGTGTTGTGATCAGAGCAGCTGTGGTTTAAGCTAGAATGTGCTCATGAACTTGGCCAACGAAACTGATTCAGAATTACAGAACAGTACATATATTATCTTCTACTGTGAACTTGTGTATTGCTTCAGTAGGTTTTACCTTAGGTCTTTTTCTCTTTCTCTCTAGTCAATTTTTTTTCAGGTGTATTAAGGTAGTTGTATCTTAAATGAAACTTTCTTTAACTGATAATCGCGACATATTGGCGGATTGATAATATGATAGAGATCGTGAGAGCTACAAGGAGTATTGCCTGTATCCAAGGTACACATGCTGTTGTCGAGAGTACAGGCTGCTGTTGTCTGAATACAGGCTGGAGTTTTCAGGGCAGACTGGTGGCCTAGTACAGACTTATTATTGTGGCAGTATGGAATAATGATGATGGAAGAGAAACCGTTAACAACACTAGTCCTCTTTCTAGGGATTCTATATCCATTCTGCAGTACGGTGACTAGAACTGAACTGCGTAATCCAAGTGAGGTCTCACAAGCGCACGATATAGTTTTAGGATAACCTCGCTGGTCTTATAACTGAAACTCTTTTGTATGAACCCAAGCACTTTGTTAGCCTTGTTTCGAGCAATACGTATTGTTGGGTTGGTTTAAGATTCCTACTTATCATTACTTCTAAATCTTTCTCACAGTCGGATATCTCTATAACAACGTTATTCATCTGATATCTGGTTTCTCTGTTTACATCTGCTAGGCTAAGTATTTTGCATTTGTCTACATTAAATTTCATCTGAAATTTTCAGACATGCGAAAAATTTGATTAGATCTTCCTGTAGTTTTGTGGAGTTCTGGTCAGATTTAATTACATTCCCTATTTTAGTGTTATCAAATTTACTTTGTTGCTGTTTACGGCGATATCAATGTCGTTTATGTATATAATAAATAGTAATGGTTCAAGCACTGAGCCTTGGGGTACTTCACTAGTGACGTTACCCCAATCGGATTTAGTGCCGTTAATGATTACTCACGGTTTCCTGTCCGTTAACCAGGCCCTAATCCATTTTAGGATATTTCCTCCAATTCCACGAGCCTCCAATTTTCGTATTAGTCTTTCGTGGGGGACTGTCGAAGGCTTTGCTAAAGTCGAGGAATACCACATCATATTCGTGTCCGTCATCCACTGATTCGAAAACAGTTGAAAAGATTTTTAATAGATTTGTCAGACATGAACAGAGGTGATTTCTAATAGAGCTTGAAATTATTGCTTCCAGCAAATAGCCTACAATTGCTGTTAAACTGACTGGACGGTAGTTAGAGGATAGTGATCTATCTCCCTTCTTGAAAATTGGTATCACATTTGCTATCCTCAAGAATTCTGGTATTAGACCCGTTTTTAACGGCATGCTAAACAAATTTTCTAAGGGCATACTAAGCTCTTCCTTACATTCATTTAATACTCTCTCAAATATCTCCTCGGGACCTGGTGACTTATAAACTTTAGTTTGTAAATTCGCTTACTAACATCGTTACTAGTCATTACTATCTCGCTTAATCGATTTTCTTCATTATCTCTGTATATAGTCGGTGGCTCGGGTATCATGTTAAAATTTTCGGTGGTGAAAACTGATGAAAAAACATCTGTTCAGATTATTGCTCACTTCTCCGTCGTTATCAGTTACCTCGCCGTTATCCGATTGTATTGTTCCAATCTTGTCTCGTGTTTTAGTTTGATATATTTGGAAGAATCCATTTGGGTTTGACTTAGCTTCCCTTGTTAGTGTCAATGAATGTGTAAATGCAGGTGTGGGTGTCCAGATACTGATCACCTGTGTGTACATAAAGGTTGGTGATATCCGTACACATGCTAGTGGTGTTAGGAGGACTACTGTATACTATCGAGCAAAACAAACATATGGTACTAAAATACTGAGTGACTGTGAGAAAAAAAACACGAAAAATATTCGTGTCAGGACTCGGACAGTAGTGTCCAAAAATACAGGCAGGGGATCAAAATACTGGAGGTTGACGGCAGGCGGTGGTGGTAGCAGCTATATTAGCGGGTACAGAGTAGAGCTGGAGGGTGCAAGGGGTGTGTGAGAGAACTTTGCCATAATAACATCCGACAGAGTGAGAAAACTTTGCCATAGTAACACCCGACAGAGTGAGAGAACTTTCTCACAGAAACACCCGACAGAGTGAGAGAATTTTGCAATAGTAACACCCGACAGAGTGAGAGAACTTTGCCACAGCACACCCGACAGAGTGAGAACTTTGTCACAGCCCAAAAGGTTCAAAATCCAGCGACTCAGCAGAGTGAAAGAGAAAAGCATGAGGCTGGGTGTTGCCCCCTGAGCAGTGGTGCCGGAGGGGCCGTCACTCGCAGATGCATGTTTGCCAGAGAGAGAGAGAGAGAGAGAGAGAGAGAGAGAGAGAGAGAGAGAGAGAGACCATTTTTTTAGCTTTTTTACATTAGTGTTATTTAATTTTGTCAAGTGTAGGTAGCTTTGACATATAGAAAGACACAAGGCTGTTTCTTTATAGACTTATGTAAAGCCCCACCAGACAGACACACTATATATATATAGATAGATAGATAGATAGATAGATAGATAGATAGATGGGGGTGGGGGATCCATCTCAGGTAACCCGAGGCTGTTTCATTACCTTATGTACGATACTCTAATGAAAACCCCCGCCAGTGAAAGACTTGCCTTCAAAGGCCTCGACGCTCGCTACCACTGGTTTGATCACCCACCTGCCAAATGCGATAAGCGATAAGATATACATGCTAATAAATATTAATAACTTATATATAGATAAAGCTTTTAAGCAAAATGTTAAAAGACTGAACTGTTTACATATACTCACTCCATCATTAGTGTTGTAGATGCAATGTTTTGACGACTAATAGTTAGGGAGGGAAGAGGATAGGACGAAGAGAGAGGAGGTGACAGTAAAATGGGAGGCAGGCATGAGGAATGGGAAGGAAGGAAGGAAGGAAGGAAGTATTAAACGTCGTTCCCTGTTTAGGTAAAAAGAAAGACGTTCATTTAATTCCTTTGTGCGATAATCCAAAAAGATTCTCGTCGTTGTTTGACTTGTGTTCATTTCCTGAGTCGGTAGCAGATGTATCCCCAGCGGACGACTGGTAAAACACACCTCTCTCCGTGCTGGACCAAGCACAAAGTTGAACCCCTGTGTGGGTGGGTCTTTTTTCCGTTAACGTTTTCGTCGGTGTGTTTTCATTTCAGCCGCTGCCTAAAGCTCGCCCAGAGCCCACCCGTAGGAGCTGCTACGTTTTATACTACGTTTTATTTTTACTGTGACGGACTTTCTGTAGCTCCTCTCGTTATATCGGGGGATGTGCTTATATATATATATATATATATATATATATATATATATATATATATATATATATATATATATATATATATATATTGTATATCGTCATAACTTCTCTGAAGCGACAGTCATCGCTCCCACGTGTCTTGAAATGCAAATTGGTATTAACATCTTACACTGTATATATATATATATATATATATATATATATATATATATATATATATATATATATATATATATATATATATATATATATATATATATATATATACACATTATTTTTATGGAAATACATATAATTTGGGGTAATACAAAATGTTCGGAAGTTTCATCACAGTATGGTCTCTCGGGCACCAGGTGAGAGACACTTATTATGTTGTTAGTTATAATGTTAGTTTCAAAACAATGGTTCATAGGAATCTTAAAATGATTCTTATATATTTCTAATTTGATCTTGTCTGTCTTTGTGCTTAAGTCAGTTAGTGACCTGAGTGTTTATATCAGACACGTAAAGTGTATTTGAATTTTTAACACGGAGGCGAAAATTTACCTCCTTTCCGAATTACCCTCAAATGTCGGAGTGTGTGTGCGCGCGCGCGTGCTTGTGCATGTACGTACGTACGTGTGTGTGTGTTTGCATCACTACAAAGCACACAACTAAGTCATACGCGCACACATTTTTATCATGACCTCTGACAGGTGGGATGTATGCGTCGGTTTGTACAAGAAAAAATTACACAGTTTTGTTTGAGTTTGACGGAGGCGGAGAACAGAAGCTCCGGGTCAGAAAAAAAAAACTTTGACCTTTGTCGAGGAAATATTTCAAAAGCGGATGTACAGAGTTTTATGAGTGTTGTCAGGTGGCTGGGGTCAGGAGATTGTTCAGGTGTCAGTCAGGGATGAGGTCATGGTATTTTAGACGGGTAAGTTAAGGGGGTCAAGGTTACAGCTACATTTGGAAGGACTTCAACATATTACTGACAACTGTTTCCATATTTCATAATTTATTTTTTAATATGTACTTTGTTTCGTATTGTTTTTATATTATTTTTTGTTTTCATACTTTTCTAAGTTTCTTAATTATTTGAGTTTTAGTGGTGTCTGTTGTTTGTATTTTGTAATGAATTAATTTTTCATTGTTTACTTTCTGTCTCACTGTTATTACCTTCGAAACTTTTCAATCACCCTCCTAAGTTACAGCTAAGTAATTTATTTGTGATTTTTTTTTGTCAACACCCGGAAAGACAAACAGCATAAATGAATTACAAAACACTTCTCTTCCCTCCGAGGTGGGGGTAATATATTTTGAACATTTTCATTGTAAAAAAAGTACTTTATACGAAAGCACATAGAAAACGTTGCAATGTTGGATATTTCCCCATTAAACATGTCAGATCGTGCCCATAAAAAGAGAAAAACAACAGTAACGCTGCACTCACCCTCGCCGGCCCATCTGAATAAAGAAACACTTTCCTAATCGAAGCGAAACTGATTCAAACTAGTCTCATTTGCATACACTGAGACATTTCCTCCACGCACCACTTAAAACCATGATATTTTTGCTACTCGCGGAGGCAAAGTGGACCGTTCTGCATTTGAATTACGAATTTGCAAGTGCCAAAACTAAGCAGAGAGCAGCGGGGGCCAACGAATGAGGCAGGGGGGCTGGGGAGGGTCAGGGGGGGTTGCAGAGGGTCGAGAAGTACCACTCGGATATGAAACGGCTTCGTGGGGCCATAAATGAGTAACAACACGCGGCCGTAAATCTTCGTCTGAAAGCTGTGAAATTTATGGACCCACCACACCCACAGCAAACACGTTTCTCTTCAAGATACAATAGTCGGCGCGGGTTCACTGTGATGTCTTCATGACGGTAGGGGTGTACTGTGATGACCTCATGACGGTAGGGGTGTACTGTGATGACCTCATGACGGTAGGGGTTCACTGTGATGACCTCATGACGGTAGGGGTTCACTGTGATGACATCATGACGGTAGGGGTTCACTGTGATGACCTCATGACGGTAGGGGTTCACTGTGATGACATCATGACGGTAGGGGTTCACTGTGATGACATCATGACGGTAGGGGTTCACTGTGATGACCTCATGACGGTAGGGGTTCACTGTGATGACCTCATGATGTGGTTTCACTCAGTAATCAGCGACAGAGGAACTTCCTGTATTACCCCTACATAAAGTGGGCCATGGTAACAGGAGACACTTCCACACCCGATGAAAGATTATTTTTTGTATTCACAATATCAGGGATTAACATTATAATCCTGATATGAGGCAAGAGACTTGGGATAATCATGTGAGATTAACTTTATAAGATGTCATTAAGGCTTGCTTGTTTCATTGTGTCATAAGGGATATTTTAACACTATATAAACCTAACAAAGGAATTAGTCTCCTGGGGATATGCCTTTCGTTGGTTAAGTGTACTTGGTAAAGACGAGAGCTTATATCCATCACTCATACTTCTTGACTCGGAATTAAATTTTGACGGTAACTTTAAAATGTTCCAATTCTTTATAGTTTGAGACAAGTTCGTTGATACGGTGAAAGCTAGAACCACAATGAGAATCGTTCAGTTGAGATCAGTTACTAAGACTGCCAGAGAGACCAGAGGCAGTGAATTCTTGTGATTTTTTTTCCCCGCCTGGCAGAGGACCACACACCCAGGAAGCAACCCGGTGGCTCTGTGCAAAAAGTCTGTGATCGGGGGGCCACCAGTCACGACTCTGCATACTGATCAGTGTTTCATCTCCTGTTGCCGTCAGTCATTATTCTCTTCTGGCCACAATAGCGGTAGATTGACCCTTCAGTAACACGTAACTCCACCTATGTTTAACTTCCCTGCTGTGTTGTGTTGTGTATTTCTGTCTGTCTCGCCAACACATTGTCTGCTTCACCAACACTGTCTACCTCACCAACACACTATTATATAAACTATCGTTCGCCATCCAGGCTTCCGTTTACTATTAGAAGTTCCTAATCATTATGTTTACGTCTCACGCATGATCACTTGTGCAAATTTAGTGCCCCCAAAAAGTAATAATTAACTCACCTGTACTTGTCATCCTGCCACCCCTGAAAATATAACACCGAATTCCTCGCTACTATTTAAAAATATTCTGTTTATTCTTATTTGAACTTTATCACAATATTAAGAAAAAACTGGTGTTATTATTTTTATATTATTATTTTTGAGTATATAAAGTAATGTTTAGGTATATTGTTATATGTATGTATGATATTATTTGTTCCATGCTTCTCTTTCATGTATACCCGAGCCAAAGCAACAGTTGTAGCCAGACGGGAGTTTTCTCTTATAGCCAACGCGAACAGTCCCACAGGTGCCATCACTCACACACGGCTCCCACACCCACCACTGCTAACGCCACCACCACTACTCCCACCACCACCACTACTACCACCACCACTACTCCTACCACCACCACCACCACCACTACCACCACCACTACTACCACTACTGCTAACACCATTACCACCATCACACTCACTACCATCACCACCTCTACCATCACTACAAGCACTATCACTACCATCACCACCACACCCACCACTACTCTATGGGTTCAGTACCATACACTGGAAGATGGTAGCAAGAGCCATGAATTAGTAGTAATGGTCATCAGACGGGGGCACTGTATCATGTATTAAGGGGTAGTAGTAAGTACCTTTAACTGGCAGGAAGTACTTAGAATTGGTCGTAAGTACCAAGGTGTTCTGGTATGAAGCATCTTGAGCGGGTACCAACTTTCATAGGGTTATGGTAAGCAAGCATCAAGAGGCCAGGTGAGGTAGAGTGGTGGCAGGTGAGGTAGAGTGGTGGCAGGTGAGGTAGAGTGGTGGCAGGTGAGGTAGAGTGGTGGCAGGTGAGGTAGAGCAGGTGAGGTAGAGCAGCGGTCAGTAACTTAAGCTGGTCGCAGGTGGCATGGGTTGGTCGCAGGTACCTCAGCAGAAACAATACAATAGGTGTGTGTGGGGAAGGGGGCAGCGAGGCGGTAAGTAGGTGCTCGGGGGTTTTCATGCAAGAAACCCATTATAGGTAATTTGAAAATAAGTTCTACATGCGAGGTGTTGCAGCAGAGTTATACCCTCTAAGTATGGCGCTCTGTATGATGGCATTACATATTTTCGTTACATATGTAGACGGAACACACACATACATTATAACACTTATTACAGTATGTACATTGGAACATTTTCACACGAGGAATCGTAATATATCCGATCTAATTTCTCTCATGAAATATATTTATACTGACAGTATTTTTCACAAAACATATTAAGAAGGTTAAAATATTGTGGTTGTATATGATTAACGGGCTGAGAAAGAATGATATATTTTACATTGCCTATTTTTAAAGATATATTTTTACTGTATAAATCACAAACATATTTATTCCTCCGAGGAGTGTTAGACAAGGAGACTAAATTATGGCTTAAAGTATTATTATTATTTTTTTAGGTCTGATTATCTTCAATTTTATCTAGTGTTAAGGTTGTCTAGATAGTCATGAGTTTGTTGAGATTCTGTAAAATTTGTGTTGTAGCTCAAGCTGACTCGTTAGGTGCATTCTTACTGTACAGTATCCAGTTACTTACGAAAAGAATGTCAATCGAGCGATCATTTGAGAATCTAAACCTAGACAGCCCCCCTGTCAACTCTTCTCTTCTCTACCATTATCTGGCAAAATTCACGAGTCTTATAATTAAAGGCTATTGAATTACAGCTCGGATCACTTTCCCCTGTAATGCATCCCTCAGGCCAACCTATCCCCAACTCTCTGAAAACATCTCAAGTTGGCAGCGTCCGACCGGTGTTTAGTGGTGAGAGGGAGGCAAGCATGTATTGTTGTGTAGACTGCTGGGTAATGTTGGTGCTGGGTAGTATTGGGGGCTGAGTAGTGTTGGTGCTGGGTAGTGTTGGGGGCTGAGTAGTGTTGCTGCTGGGTAGTGTTGCTGCTCAGGGTAAGACTAGTGATGATGGGATAAGACTGTTTGTGGAAAGATAAACAGAAGTGTACTCAACGGGATCAATTCATATATGATAAACAGATCAATTGACACAAGTCTCTGTTTTAACTACAACTGTCGCATTTTAATCTCAAGCAAAAGTTGTGGACAGTTGTAATTGATTTTTATTTTTTTAAGATTTTTGTTATATCTCAATTGTTTGTAGTTTATCATCATTAATGGAATAATTTAAAAGGAAATCATTTCGACCTAACCTAATCTAAACAAACATCTCGGGTAGAATTAATGTTTAATCAATAGGCGAAATATGCTGAGGTGTCTTATCTTCAGGTGATCTACAAAATAAAAAAGACTTAAGTTATCCCGAGTGCTTATGGAAAAAAAAGTCATATATTCAGAACTATTTTTTCCTCTTAAAGATAATGTTATGACCTTCCGAAAATAATTGTTTAATTCTCGGAAGTGGAAAACAGAAAAAAGTGGGAGTGTGAGAAAACGGTGTGTGGTAATACGCCCTGAATTATTATCACCATGAACGTTGGTCATTAACATACGTAATGCAAACCTCTTTCCGCAACATTAAAAACAACCCTTGAGGCTAGGTCGGTATAGCCACTTTTATGATAACTGGCTGATGTTATTGTTTCCCGGTGCAGGTAGGCATTACCCAGGTCATTAACACTAACGTCTGCAGCGATATCAGCGGCGTGTACACCTGTCCTCTAGTAAATAGTGTCTTCTTATTACCATTACCGTATTATTGTTCCGGTCTTTCTCTCGCGTCTCTGTTTACGAGTCATTTCTCACATCTTGTTGGCAATATTCAAATTAAACTCTCCAAACAGAATTGTAGATGAGGTGAATTATTATCTAATTTATTATTTATTCCGAAAGGTAAGGGGAAGAAATAGAAGGTGTGCACTTAATATAATGGAATGCCTCGTTGCCATTATAGTATATATAAAAAGTAGTTTCCTGAGCCGTGATGCTGATGCCAAGGGTCGGAGAGAATGTGTGCGTGCGTGCGAGTGCGTTTAAAACTTGACTCGTGTGACCCACAAGTTTTACCTGTATGCATCCATGCGTTAATGCGTGAGGGTGCATACCTGTTGTGTACCTGCTATGCACGGTACAATGTAAAACATGCATTCATATATATATAGTGTTTACTTATCCGTAGGCCATACTTAACAAATATATTCAGTGTTTATTCATGCGTCAGATCATTTACATGTCCGTTCGCCACATCATGTTTGTGTTTGACTCAGTGGGATAGAACCACGAGAGAGAGTTAGCCTGTGTGATCATGTGGCTGGTTATACGTGTGTTCATGCGTTAGGTCCGCCCATGCGTTAGGTCCGCCCATGCGTCGCTCCTGGCCACCTGGGCATGTGTGTACCCATTCGTCACTCCCCAGCCATTCCTGCTGGAACTTCGTCTGGCAGAAAAAATAAGTCATTTTTTTCTCCACCAACATGTATTCTGCTGTTGCTATTACGACTTGTCTGTGTGCGTGCCTGTGTGTGTGCGTGCCTGTGTGTGTGTGTGCGTGCGTGTGCGTGCGTGTGTGCGCGCGCGCGCGCGTGTGTGTGTGTGTGTGTGTGTGTGTGTGTGTGTGAATTAATGATAAAAGCTCTATTTATTAATAAGTTAATGGTGTTAATTGCGTCATGGTAAGAGCTTCAAGGCAGTTATTCAGCCAAAACCTCTTCAGAAAAGCCTTGACTCATGTTCATAGTCAGACCCTTCACTGGTTCTCATTTTTGTTAACCCTGTGCGCTCTCAGATAGATTGCTGCCGCCATCTGTGGGCTGGCTGTGCTGTTGAAACACTTCACCTCCTCGATTTGGTTCAGAAAAAGCCATCAAAACAATCAACAATAATGACATTACCAGAACATTTCCAGCATTTCTTACAGATCTCTCTAGCTGTGATGAACAACACTATAATGCCGCAGCCATGTATCATTCATAAGCCCCCGTGGGCATTTGGGAGAACCCTTGAATTTTTATTTTTCAAAACCTTACCTTTGTCTACTAAGACATTTATAGCCCTGACTAGACTCGCTGTAACTGAGTTTTTCTTATGTCATATCACCTCCATCAGCTTATGTTATTCCCTTTCAAATGTCTTCAGCTGGCAAGGGGAACACCTCGGTGAATCAATTTGACAATGGCATTTGTCTGAAAATTTTCCAGCGTTTTTTTTTATGCGTAAGAAAAAAGCAAATAAATAGTAAGTCTTTTTTTATGAGTCATAAGTTAACCAGAGGTAAAAGTCTTATTAATTAGTAACTTAACAGTAGAGGCCATATTTATGGGTAAATAAATAACAAACTGTACTAAACCTCACGCTTAGTAGGTTAAAGGTCAATTATGTAAACATCCTAAGGGCCGCTTGTTAGACCTGAAGACAACCCTAGTCTATCCTTCTTTGAATAAATACCAAACCATACCTTTGGGTAAGTGCAGTGCTGGCCACAACGCTCCCAAGTGTACCGAACATTTAGTCTTCAATAATATGTTGTATCCACAGTCGACACCTCCCTAATGCTGCGTCAGGCACATGAAACTTACAGTAATTTTTCATATATTTATACATAAATATAAGAAGATAAAACCTTTCCTACCAGGTAGTAGGCAGCTATCCAACAGGGAGGTACTACCTACCACCTGGGAAGATATTGGAAGCATAATGTGTTGTCTAATGGTAGACCCTGCTGCCATATGGCCTCACAGAGATTGTGATCAAGTCCCAGGTTGAAGATCTGACTTTCTGCCTCATTTACACACATTTGCGGAGTCTCAATTGGTTCTTTTACTTCACAACACAACAAACATATATAGTGTCTCACTATTGATCTTCTTCTTTTTTATTTATGGTCCATTTTATTATTATTATTATTATTATTATTATTATTATTATTATTATTATTATTATTATTATTATATTTTCGCCCCCAGGCCCTGATGTGGGTTATAGACCTGCGCCCTGGTTGGCTAATCCCGTAAAAAAAAAATCAATGATCGAAGTTCATGTACAGTAATCCTATTAATTAATGAGAAGGAATCCAATCATAGTCAAATGATCTCGAAACTTTTACACATTTTCCATCTACTCTCGCCGTGAGCTGGGAACTTACCAGCACGAATTCACGTTGGTTGCTATCAGCTTTCCCAGAGAGTATAAATTCTCATTTTGGAAACAATGCCTTTATCTGAAACTTAAATAACTCGCAGCTTTGTGGGCGTAATGAAATTTGACAAGGCCAGAATGGAGGGGTCTTAACCAGAATGAGGGAGAGATATTACTGTTAGGTTGGCTTGGCGCACGTGAGAGAGAGGGAGGGAGAGGGATGAAGGAAGGGTGGCAGGAACAGGGAGGAAGTGAGGGAGGAAGGATAAAGGAAGGAAGAGAGGATGAAGTAAGGAAGGGAGCAGGGTGAGGAATAGAGGGAGAGGGGGATAGGGTGAGATAGATGAAGGATAGGAAGGGAGGGAGGATGAAGGATAGGAAGGGAGGGAGGGAGGGAGGAAGAATGATGGAAAGTGGGGGAGGAAGGAAGGAAGGAAGGGTGAGGGAAAGAGGGAGGGAGGGAGGAAGGGAGTGGTAGACGAGGGGGAAGGATGATGTGGTAGGTGAATGAGTGGTAGGTAAGGTGAGGTAACAGGTGATAAAGAATGTGATGAGAGAGAGAGAGAGAGAGAGAGAGAGAGAGAGCAGTATTATGGTGGCTGTACTGAACAATACTTCATTGTTCATTACTACTGTGGAACCTATTGTCTGTACTGTACGGTATATGTGTAGATTTCATTCGAGATCAAACACTTATACTTAACACAATTACACCTGGAATGTATTAGGGGGAGATAAGGCCAAGAATTGTAGTACATAATTCCCTCGTTACACCTGTTGAGAAGAGTGGATTATACTTAAGCTTTATCTCTGTTGATTAATTCTACCACATTTTACACTAATTATGAAAACAGACATGTAAACAACAATGACTGACTTTTAAAAAAAATTTGATCCTCTGTCAAAAAAAATTATCTTGTGTACTATTGTAAAAATTCCGAAGACATTAGTTTAGAGTAACACACAGCAATAAATATCTACTTACTTACACAAAAATAGTTTCTAATTATATATGAACACATACACACAAAATGGAAGACTGAAAGACCACACTTAATGTACGGTTATGTCTTAACACAGTAAATTTAAACTGAGATTTCATTTCAGGTTGACGGGGAGGGGAACGAGTGTTTGAACTGTCGTGGGTGTACAATTAGGCTGGGGTCTAGGGGCCACATAGGGTTCTATAAACTAAGGGGTACAGTATGATAAGACAACAAGTTTTCCGTTCTGGTAAATTATGACTAGAAATTGGGGGAGGCGAACACCCTTCTCCATGACCTCCTTCCGTGCAGCCTCACCCAAGCAGGACCAAATATATTCCGTATATCCTAATCCTCATAAATCTCCTCACACTTGTTATATTACACCCTCCTCTCCTTCACCCCTCATCACACACTCGCTCCACGTCTTCCTCACTCTTTACCGCTCTCCCTCACCCTTCGCCTCTCTCCCTCACCCTTCGCCTCTCTCCCTCACACTCTCCTTCACTCCGTCTCCAGCACACTCCCTTACTCTGTTTCCTTCACTCTTGCTTCGCCGCCCTCATACATTCGCGACTCCATGCATACTATCACTCTGAAATTATTTATTTAGCCAGAAAACCTACAAATATAAATAGTACAGTGACGTGACATTTGTACATGGCTGAACCTTTTAACAGCTGGGGATTTCTTGAAATGGTACCTGTAAAATACATTAATAGCATGGTAAATATTGTACGAGCTTATGTACAGTCATCAAAAAGCCACGGGGTCGATGTGATTCGAGGCTCTCCGACCAACGTTACTCGACCTGTTTCTGAACGGTTGGTAGTTCTACATCCACGACCTTTGAGCATGAATGAGGATATATATATGCTTTCGAGTGATGTGAATCTTCCGAGGCTTCAGGTTATAAGTTACATAACTCGGAGTGGATGTCGTAAATGAACACCAACGCCACACCAGTCATCAACGGGATCTTGCATCGCAGGATTGAGGTGTTATTATTGCCCTTCACAACAAGAGTATACGTAACGCTGAGATAACATGACGAACTGGGGTGAGCGAACCCGCACAGTATCACGATGGGTTAGGCGCCATGAAACAACTGGTGACACACACACTGATTTGAAGTCGTATGTCGGTGTTAAACCAATGCAATTTACATATCCGTAATATGGCAGATCCCATGCTGACCGATATATTGTATATTGCTGTAGCTGTTCGCTCTAATATTAAGTACTCTTCATAAATGAGACATATCGTGAACAACATGAGAAAGCATATTGTGCATCTCAATATAAATGAAACCCCATTACTACAGCGATGTAATGGGGAAATGTCCGTTGTGAGGTCTGTCTCAGTCTCAATTAAGAAGTTACGAAACACTTTCATTATTGTACAGGGCATTTCGGTGTTATTGAATCATTAGTCAGTGGTTTGTTTACTTATGCCCTGTTTCTACCCAACACGAGACATACGTGTACATATCTCGCTGTTGGTGATATGGCCAGCAGGCGTACCAACTTATGATGGTTCACTGGGGATCATATCAAAGCATTTTGTCTGGAGTTTCAAATTGTAGCGACGGAAAATACAACGATACTTTTTCGGGGGGCTGTTCATGACCCTCAAGTAGCTGCTAGATGTTGCCTAAATTGTCGAGGAAGTTTTGTTTACAGCTGTACACGAGGCATAGTGAGGTAACTCCAAACAATGAGTCTCCGAGTTGTTTTTGTCTTTCTGATAAGATGAACTGTGTTGTATTTGTAATGAGGAAAGATAACTAGTTCAGAGGTAACGTTAAATATAGGGTGCTTGATACAACTTTAAGCCTTAGTAAAGAATAGAACAGGATGAATAGTTTGGACGTGACATTTACTCATTTACACCATTTTAGACCTTATAAATATTTAGATAATAAGTTTGTTTTTAGATATGATTTAAAGGTTTGGTATATACGTTATCCTCTGATGGTTGTTGTAATTCCTCTCCAAGGTATAGTATTGAGGAGTGGCTTCAGAGTTCTTCACTACTGGGACGCCACTTGGAATATTTTATTTGGATAACGCCAGACGATTTTGTTCAGCAGAGAGAGAGCCCGCCCCCACCCCCCATTCCCCCCATTATATGTCGTCTCTTGTTTGCCAGAAATAGAAGGTAATTATTATCAATTAAGGAAGTAAGAGATTTAAAACAAAACAAAAGATTTTCCCCAGAAGTAAAGGACACCATCTGACCTCACTAGCTTTAGTTATGGAAATATGGAGTATGATTTTTCTTCTTCAAATGTGACATAATTTGTAGAGTTCTGTTTGTGAAGTAACTTGTGATTTTGTTTTGTAATGCCCGATGAACTTTATACTGAATGATTATAACTTAAATCGTGGTAAATTAGATTATCTTATACGAGTTTCATTTGTTTCATGTTAAGTAGATGGCGAGTGAGGTGTAGGATGGCATAGTGTTACATACGCACATATTTATTTCCCTTCCGTGCTTGGAATATTTAATTTTAATATCTCTACATCTTGAATTTTGGGACACATTCATTCCCATCGTCTTTACTAAGTCATTCTTTCATACCACTCGTATGTCTCACCCTTATAAGCTGAGTGGTGGTGAAGCATCTCTCTAACACTTGTGGGTCCACACTACATTCTCATCCCTCTCCTCCCACCGCCAGCAATTTGTCTGTCTTTGAGGACTTTCTCCGATATCGCGGCCTGCATTTCTCGGTCTCCACGAAAAGATATCGGAAAATATTCGAAAATTCTGAACTCACTTCGACCTGTCTCCATCAAACCGTATTTCAAAAATTTGACTTGTAATTCTTGAACATGATGATATTGTTCTTGATAACGATGTTTTCTTTCGTCTTTACAAGAATGTTTAAATTAACTTACAGTATGGCAGGCAGTACGCTCTGTTGCTGATCTTGTTGGCCCCACTATTAATTAAAACATCATCATCCCGGACAAAATGGTTCCACCTACAAGTAGAGAAACTTTACCAATGTAACCTCTTCTATGTCTCAACGTGTGAGCAAACTGCCCTATCTGCTGCCAGTGTTTATTTGTTATATGAAAACACACATCAACAAAATCTTATATATATATATATATATATATATATATATATAAAAACTGAGAAAGAAATGTTGTAAAGCCATCAGCGACAAGGAGGGAGGCGAGCAGAGTATCTTCATGGAGGAGGCGGTATTGGCGAGAGTGGATGGTCCCGGCCAGCCTCACTTGCCAGTAGTGCCGGAGTGGAACGCTTCAGAAAAACAGGAAGGTCTGGCAGACATAAAAAACTGCTGCTCGTACACTCACACTTGGTACTGCTCGGCGATTGTGCCAGGGGATATTCTTATCCAAAATTACACACACACACACACACACACACACCACTTTTGTCTTGAACTATTTTATTAAAAAAAATATATTTTGAAATTAACAAATTTGCTCTTACACTTGGCAATACCTGGCATCTACTTGTGGTGTTATACAGTGTATATATTATTGGCTTATGGTTAGTGAATGTTTTTTATTATGAGTCATATCAGATTAATAATATTTAAAAAAATAGAATAATACAATTATAACTGTATGTAGATGCCAAATATTGCCAAATGCTTAGAGGATATTTTGTCTACAACTTTCTCTTCTTTGATTCAGTATATAGATATTGTGAACTATGAATTTTCTTGTTATTAATTTTGAGTTTTAAATCTCATATCTTCTTCAGTGTATATAATTATGTTTGTATTGAAACTATTAAAGCTAATTTTCAGTTTCATTCTTTCATTTGTAAAGAACTATTACGGATTCCCATGTGTCACTAGAGTGTAAAATATTTCTCTCAATGATAACCAGAATTATTCCCAATTATCATCGTTTCTTCCGTGTAGAAAACTATTACCTATTACCATAAAGTTCATAAGGTATGATATCTCCCTAGATAATGACTTTAACTGCCACTAATTCCTATAATTTCTTCAGTGAATAATGTGTGTATAAACAATAACTAGTCTTACTTCTCTCCTTTCCAGGTAAGTGCTAGTTCCATCCAGCTTGTGGGGTCAACACTCCCAGACAGGTGAGCACAAGTGCACCCGAGGTAGGTCACGCTTCTACACAGTATACTAGTCTTAATAACACAAAATTCACAGAAAATCCAATGGCCCTCTAACACGGAGGTCAACGACACACTTACCTAATTTACCAGGTGGACACCCGCTAGAGGTGGTCACGTCGGGGAAAGGCGGCCAGTGACCTGTTAAGGATCCTTCATTGTTCTTGATAATTTTGTCAAGGCCTCTTTTGAAGCCCAATTCTGTTCTTGATTCCACAGCTTGGGCTGGTAGACCGTACCATAGTTTTACAATACTCAGTGGGAAAAAGTTTTTCTTTATATTCGTTCTGCATGATAACTTGGTGGGCTTTTAGTTATGTTCTCTCGTGTTGGTGGTGCGTGACATGACAAACCAATTTACCATTCGGGATTTTGAGTATTTCAACGAGATCTGCCCTATTGTATCTTGTGTGAAGGGTAGTTTACTCAGTCTACTTAGATAATCGAGATGAAATTGTTCCGGAATCATCTTAGTCACTCTGTTGCATCTTTTATAGGGATGTTAAATCTTCCCATGCCCGTATACAGTAATCCAAACTGGGATGTACTTGATAGTTGTACAGTTGAAGGAGCATTTTCGTATCTTTGTATTCAAAGTTACTCCTTATAATTCCCAAATCTCGTTTTGCTTTTCTCAGTTGTTGCGCCGCCTTCAGTGAATGATCTATCACAACGAGATGAACTTTCTCCGCATCGACACTATTCAGGAAAGTGTTGTTAATAGAATAGTTGTGCTTAGGGTAATTGTATCGTACGTGTAAGATTTTATATTCCACAAAGTTAAAGAGCATTGACCAGTTTTGAAACCACTTGAACAGCTCATTCAAGCCTCTGGTGTACTGTGTCGCTCAACTCGTACTAGGGTGTACTATCACAGTGTACTGTTTGGTTGGGTGTACGCCATCAATATACCTCCTAGTTGGGTTTAATACATAGTATCCGTAATAGGAATCCGTCGTTTGTATAACAGTAAACCTCGGTGGAGATAACAGTAAGCCCTGGCATATACTATAACAGTAAACCCGGAAAGACATAACAGAATGCCCCGATATATGCAACAGTAACCCCGGTATATCTAACAGTAAGCACCGAAAGATATAACAGAAAACCCCGGTATTTCCCACAATAAATCCCGGTATATATTTAAGAGGTACTTTACAACTGATGAACACAATACAATTCTCGGCACTGTAAACATCTGAGAGTTTTTAATAACTTCCCCCAAAGGCATCGTTTTCCCTCCATCCGTTCAAGTTACCTTCAGTGATATGAATATACTGTATGTATAGGTCAGAAATTCCAGTTTTGTATAATGTATGAAGTGAATGCTGAAGGATAATTATACATGAAAATACATACCACAGTACTGTCTCATTCAGTGTTTATTTTTTTAAGAATACTGATTGCTTAGTTCTCCTTGTAATTTATTGGGTAAAAGAATTTATGTACAGGTATGGAATTCCAGTATTGCTTAGTCTTGCACGAAATGAATGTTGCAATAGTTTTACATGGACGTACTTGTGTGTGTAGGTGTGTGTGTGTGGTGTTGTTAGAGGTGATTGTGATTTGTCCTAATACATTAGTAATGACTGGGTTAAATGGCTTGTATATCCTTGCATAAGCTGTGTGACCTTCAGCAAAAATTCAGACTATATATATATATATATATATATATATATATATATATATATTAATTATTTCCTCTGTTATTTACCAACGTTTATATTCAGCAAAGAGAGCCTGGAAAGCCTGGTCTCGTGTGTGCCCCTTTAATCACGACCATTAAATGCATTTCGATAAAACAAAATATCCACGAAAACATTTGCTATATAAATAAACTATACATGTATGAAAAAAAATGATCTTATTATATAGTGGAGTATTCGCCTTTTGGAGAGAATTCACACGTAGTCCAATTCACACATATATACAGAGAATTTTGCACATATGAAGGTGGTATATATATATATATATATATATATATATATATATATATATATATATATATATATATATATATATATATATATATATATATATATATATATGGCGTTTATGAAGGCTATTAAGAGTATGTATACGAAGCGGGGTCCGAAAAAGGGTGGTGTTTGGGCGCATTTTTGGAATTTAGATGAATAACTCGGATGAATAGAGGTATACGAGCCTGTGTGAAGGAATGGTCGAGAGCACTTACATGAATGGGTAGTGGGTGTGTTGGTGGGTGGGTGGGGAAGAAGTAGTGGAAAGGGTGTTAGGTTTTTAGCACAATTATACACATCGTGTCTAAGGAATAAACCCGATAGTAATGTTAATATATGTGGTAGGCGTCTACCATTGACGTATAACACGGGTGTAATAATAATAACGACTGCTGTTACCTCTACTGATAATAATAATAAATAAACATCACACTATAAAGGACCTTTTGGTTCATGTGTTCTACCTTGGTTCTAAACAGACGCTGTCAACTTAGTTTTCTTGTTAGACTAAAAATAGAATGATACTGTTAGTAGCTGCCGTAAAATTATAAATAAAAAGAATTGTAAACTAGTTGGCCATGTCTGTTTTTACTGTCGATAATAAAAGACGATTTTTTTTCCCTTAAACACCAAAGTTGAACTGTTGTTGATTCACGTTTTGGGATAATAGAATATTTTTACGAACGTGCGGCTGAATATTATTTAATTGTATTTCAGTTCGTGCGTTTTATATATATAGGTAGATTTGTTGTTTTTCATGGGATTAAGAGTGTAATAAGTAGGTGTGATGATGTACTGATGTAGTCATGTCTCGAGTCCACTCAATATATAACTGAGAAACCAAGTATGTGTGTGTTTGTGTTTCGGTACGTTTGTGGGATGTATGTGTGTGTTTTATTTTGTTAATAATGACATAACGCAGTAGCGAGTTAGGTTCACAGCACGCAGCGTAACGCGTAAACAACAGCAGCAGCAGTAGTAGTGTCACCCGCTGTGGTAAATATAGGTTAAAGCTGCACCACTACCACGCTTTAAGTTCTTGCATGTATCATATTGTGTGTATCTCGTTACGTCGTGTTTTTTTTTTGTTTTTTTTACTTTTTTCAGCACCAACTGAGGATACGTTCTGTTTCATGTTTACAAAAAATGTCAGGGAAAAAACATTAGAGAAAACTGTAATTTTAAACGAAAAGGAAATGTTCAAAATGTTGAAGAAAAAAAAGAATAATCAGCAATAAAGAGGAGAGGAATGTGGTATTGCTCTGCTTCAGGAAAACTGCCAAAAAGATGCACTATATAAACTGATAGTTATCGGTTGGTTTTCATGTATGGAAATGCAAAGATAATTAATTTGCATATAGAAGAAGAGAAATAAAAGTGTTATATAAAATTTCAGGAAGTACTTGAAGCATAATGTTTGAACTTCCAATTAAATTGTTTTGTCATTTTTTCGACTGAAAAAAAATATCGCCACAGTATGAGTTGTACTGTACATTAACGACGGTGGTCTTACTAATACCATCACCACCACCCTTCCTGCACCAACACACCACCCACCACCCTTCCTGCACCAACACCTACACCACCCTTTCTGCACCAACACCACCACCACCCTTCCTGCACCAACACCACCACCACCACCCTTCCTGCACCAACACCTACACCACCCTGCACCAACACCACCACCACCCTTCCTGCACCACCAACACCACCACCACCACCACCCCTTTCTGCACCAACACCTACACCCTTTACACCATCACCCCACACCGCAGCACACCACCACCACCTCACGTCAACACCATCACCCTCCACAAACACCACCCATACCCCTCACCCACTACCACCCTTACACCAACACTCACTACCCCTCTTGCACCACCACCACCACCACCACCCTTCCCGTCAACACCATCACCCTCCACAAACACCACCGTCATGCCCCCTCCACCCTACCCTTACACCAACTACTATCCCTCTTGCACCACCACCACCACCACCACCACCACCACCACCACCACCACCTCCCGTCAACACCATCACCACTCACAAACACCACCGTCATACCCCTCACCCCTACCTTACACACTAACACTACCCTATCCCTCTTGCACCACCACCACCACCACCACCACCACCTCACGTCAACACCATCACCCTCCACAAACACCACCGTCATACCCCTCACCCTACCCTTACCAACACTACTATCCCTCTTGCACCACCACCACCACCACCTCACGTCAACACCATCACCCTCCAAACACCACCGTCATGCCCCTCACCCTACCCTTACACCAACACTACTATCCCTCTTGCCACCACCACCACCACCACCACCACCTGGCCACCGCAAGATCAAAGTAGAACTTATTCCGCAGCATATGTCCTGGGTGAGCCTTTGGGGACCCTCCTAGCACACTAAACCACTGTCTCAAATTAATTAGAAACATTTGATCATCAGAAGGCAGCTGGCCGTGGTGTGTCGGCGTCCTGTCTTGTGTGTGGAAAGATCTCTTGATACTTATAAGGCCGACTGACAAAATGTTAATGACAGAAAAGAAAACATGAGACTGATAGAGCTTTTGTATCCCAACGTCAGAATAGGAGTCACGGAGGTTGAGATAAAGTGACAGGAGCTGCTGGTGAGAGTAAGGCAGTAAAGGATCTGGGGCAGCACCTTGTGATGCTTCCACTATGCAATTGGCCAAAGGTACAGTATTTGCCAGGACCCCGCTGGTTATAGATGCGGTTTGGCTTTTTAGTCTATATCATTTGTGGCGTCGTGAACTACGTACTGTACGTAAGGAAAGATTATGTACAGTACTGAATGTGTACTTAGAAATTATTTAGACACTGGAAGGCGAGTGTATATATTTACACAAAGGAATACTTAGATCAAGCAGAGGTGCACACACACAAATATATACTCGGGCAAACACTCACTGCAGCCGACGCACGAATTCATCGTTGATATACAGTAGATACTCAGGAAAATCATCTGAAAACAAATATGTTAAAAGATATTTTTTGAGGTGTTTTCCCCCTTGAGGCAGAGGCTGTTGTCTGATATACAGTACGAGGCTGGTAAACAGCTGGTAAATAAACTATGAGATTACAGGACATATATCGGCATATCCATGTCTACTTCTCTGTTGATCAAGCCCTTCTATAAATCTCTTTCTCAAAATATATTTATCTATCGTTTCATCTATGTGTTCATTTATTTCTTTATTCAACGGTCTACGCGTCTGTCTATCTGCCAATCACAGTTGTTCCAGTTCCCAGGACGTGGAACGGTCCAGGTGGTCGGCCCTCACGAGAAACTCGCATGTTATTGCCACTCCTTTAAGACGTGATCCAAGTGTCGATCTGCCCGTCGTCTGACATCAACAGTTTCTTTACCCGGAGAAAACAAAACAGATCTCCTAAGACAACTTCACTTCAAATTGCTGAGAGATTATCAAGGAGATGTAGGACAAAAGGGGATCGAAGCGTCTCATGTGAAGGGTTCAGACCGGAGATTAAGGGACTTAGAGGATTCGGATGGCTTTTAACTGAGTAAACAGACGCATCCGAAGACACCGCGCTCGGAGATACCCGCCTCTATCAATTCAGAATTCCTGCAGCTCGCGTTTTCTCCCCTTACTCCAAGTGGTAAGGATAAACAGCTCCTCATATTCCATTGTTATAAAGCCGAGATAACAAAAATAATCTAAGACCTTGATCCTGTTGTGTTTAACTCGTCAGTGATTGTTATTGCGTCTCGCCCAGTATTTATACACCACTGGTTATGCTTATCAATATTCTTGTTTGTTTATCTTAGTCGATGATTTCTGGGATGCTGGATCTTAGTTTCCGTCTGGTGCCTTTGAACATGGTGATTCTGATGTTGTTGTTGTGCTGGCCTGTGTTGTGTGTATGGGGAGGAGAGCTGAGATACTAACGCACCCGTACCTCACAGAACAGCGTCAGTATGGCCACATTTTTCCCGACGTGTCTCTGGCCCGCTTCTTCCCCATATATTATTCGCTCATTCACGCATCTTCTGTACCCTCTCAATTGTGCGAAACATCTTCCGTCATCCACATGTGTTCTGTTAGCATTTTTGGTCACTCGAATTTTGTGTCATCTCGAGATGCTTTTTCACTGTTCATCTTTCTTTCTTCTTTAGGGTTCTGGGATAATACTGTAGATTCCACGCGGAGGATCGTCAGTGGCATGTTGTAAGGTGCTGCACCCTAGCGGCAGACATGAGACTTTTGGGCCGAATTTACCTCAATTTACACATGTTTAAAGTTACCAGTCTGACTTCCAGTAAATTTATGGTGAAAGACTTTCTCAGTTTTCTGTCAGACACGTTATTATTCCCTGCTGTTTTATACCTTATTTACAAGAGAACTATCAAGTGTAAATCTCTTCAACCAGATTAAAAAATTAATAATGTACACATTATTCTTCATTACTCTGCGATAGTATAAACACTGCATTGGAACCAAGTTTAGTTTATTAATTATAGCCTTACTAAACCTTTAAACTGACGATAGTATGCAGTGAAACTTCCAAGCACAGGGCAAGGCTGTCTGCGCTACATTGATGAAAAACATTACATGAAGAAAAAAAAATGTCTATTTTTGCTCGTAGAGTTTGCACTTTCATTTTTGTAGGAAACTAAACTCTAAATCCCGTACAACAGCATTGCCATTTGGTAACTGGAGTTACTTATGACAGCTTCAGTATTTTCTTATTTCTCCGTTCAGTTGTTGACACACACACACTCACACACTCTCTCTCTCTCTCTCTCTCTCTCTCTCTCTCTCCTTTTCTCAATGTCCACATTAAAATGAAAGAACTTTGAAGCCGTATATATTTTTATTGAATAGTGTAAACAGGAATATTCACACGGATCATAGTCAGTATGCTTGAGTTTCATTTGTTGTACGGGTATTTATTCGGGTACTGTACATAAGGGTACGTTAAGGTACATGGGCACCATTCGTAGCACGGACTAAGTCACAACGGTATTCACTTCCCCTACACATATTTTTTTTTTTTACTTTTTGAGGGCTACGGAGCTACAGTTGTGTGTGCACAGGACTTTATGCACAGTTGTATGAGGTACACTTCAGTACTGGCACGGCGGATCGACTTCCTCGGCTTCTGTGAAAGGCATCATGTATGCGTTCAATTTCCTCCTCCGATGTTTTGGGCTTTTCTCCACCATGCTGATTTAGAACACTGCCAGTCTCCTCAAATTGCTTTATCCATGCACACTGGCCTCTTAGGGTCTGTGGTTCCTTTCAAACGTTGCATGGAATTGTCGTTGCACCAAGGCAGGTGACTTCAGTTCGTCCATCCATAATACATATTCCGCCTTTTCTTGTGGGGTCATCGTAATTCAATCTGAAAAAAACCCTAAAAGCACACCCAGTAGATTCAGTACCAGTGTATAGGGGCTACGGGTACTGGCTCACTCTACAGTCACTATCGTCTTGCTTTGTGACTCCTGATCCTTGTGACTGTCTCAGAAGATCGTTCATTTCTTCAGTGATTGGTAATAATATCAAACTAGGAACACAGAAAAGCAAATATTAGAAAGACGAGACAGAATTATACATAAGCGAGTCGCTCATCTGGGACATAGAAGTGTTCAGACAGTGTTAACATTTCTTGATTAAAGGAATAATAGTAATAACGGTATTAATGATAATGACAAATACTGTGTCTTTGTATGTCCAATTTCCTTCAGATTTCAAAAATGTTTCTTTTATTCTGAGTCACTAAGACTGTCCTTGCCCTCGCTTCTGGCTTTCTGAAAATGTCTTGCTAAGTATCCCAATGGCAGCCACTTTGTCGACTCCTTAATATCTCACAAGCTTTTTGGCGTCGGTCTCAAGCACGACAGATTTTGCATTTTCTGCCATTCATCTTCCAGACCCACAGAAATGCAAATCTCCCTGAGCCTCCGTGCAATGTTATTTCATCTGTATTCCACAGTCGTGTCATATTGGTGTTTTCTGTGTCAACCTTGTGGGTATTCTTAAACATTTTTGTACTTTAAGTCATCAGCGTCTTGTTTGAGGTTTAACAAAGCGTGCTTTTGTCTCTGTGAAACAAATTTTTATTTCTTATTCACTGGCAACTGCTCTTGTATTTTCTTGCAAGATGAAGCTTCCATTACCTCAAGGCGCACCATTTACATCATTATATATTATTAACAAAAACTTTCCCAAAGAACTTGAGATGGATTTAACAGTTATTGTAAATCTTCTATTTTATTGTATATCAGACCTGTACGGTATCCCTTTATCTACTAAATACCTCAGACCAGCTACAAGTTTTTTGTACGTTTTATTTGAGTAATAAAACTGTAGCAACGTAGTCAGTGTTATTTCTTTCCTGCCAGCGAGCCGAGCCTTTCAGTGCCGGCCCACACATCACCGGCCGCCCTGAGCTGCCTCGTGTAGTGTTCTCTGGGTTGTGTGTCATACTCGTCTTGCAGCGTCCTTGCAGTGATCAACACCCCCACCCTCGCAAATTCAGCCGCCTTGCATTATATATTCTAACTCTTTTGTATACGACTGAGTAATAACTCTTGGCAGCACCATTTTAATGAGTGTCATTTTGTCGCTCAGCACAGGATTTGATGCGAGAGTTTCTCAAGCTTATTATTATTATTATTATTATTATTATTATTATTATTATTATTATTATTATTATTATTATTAACCCCTTATTTCAATAAATATTTTTCTCAGGTTTCAAAAATTTATTGACTCACTTTTCCTTTCTTTAGAAAATATGTCCCGCCGTGAATTTATAGAGGTAGGAGTTTGCTCTCTCGCCTCCTGGAAATAAAATTATTTTTGGTTTTGTTTATCAAGATTTAAGAAATGTATTATGGGACGTGAAAAACATAACTCAAACATGATTATAAAAGTTAACTCGTAATTCATTAGGCTTCAATGTCTATAATGCTTCTATGTCAGGCTTTAAATAAGATTTCTTCATTAAGCTTTCCGGAAAGTCTTTTGTCAAGCTGAAGAAAAGGACGCCATTTTTTACCGGTTCCTTAAAAGAGCATTGTAAAGAATCTTATTTTTTTTAATTTTTCTGGTAAGTTGTGTAAAAGGTTTTATTAAACTGAAGAAATATTCCGTCCCTCTTTCTTTAATTGGTCCATAGAAAAGTCTTAAAATATTCCACAATTTTGTTCTACTAATTAATATTTTCCCACTTACGAAAGTTTTCTTATTTTGTTTATATTTTTCCAACTTACAAATGTTTTCTTCGATTTACAATTTCGTATCTTACAAAATTATTTCCATTGCATATGACTGTTATTGTTTCTTAAAAAATTATTTCCTTTACTGATGAATGTGTTCTGCTTACGAATTATATTTTCTAGTGACGATGTTTTTTCCGTCATACAAATGTTTTTTTTCCTCCATGCAATTGTATTTCCTTTATATGACTGTTTTTTCTTCAATAAAATGTGGACTACTTACACTTACTTGGTTGGGTTCCTGATCTTGTTCACGTAATAGTTGAATCAGTCACGTAAGAGATAAATTATGGTGCGTGCGTGCGTGCGTGTATGTGCGTGCTTGTGTATGTGCGTGCGTGCGTGTGTATGTGCGTGCGTGCGTGTTTGTTTATTTACCTATTTATGAATTTATCCATACTACTCTCCCTAGTCGGTTCTATCTGTCTCTTTACACTTGTTTATCTAATTACTTATTCATCCATCTCTGTATATTATCCACCTTCCCCTGTGTTCCTTGATCTTATCTCCTCTCTCTCTACACACACACGTTTATCTCATTATATATTCAGTCATCTCTTTACCTACATTTCCCTCTGTTTCCTTCATTCTCACGGTCTATCTATTCCTATCTGTACATATGTTTATCAGATTATTTATTCATGTTCATCTCTATTTATCTTCCTTTCCCTCTATTTACTCGTTTAATGTAGCTTAGGTAAAGACTAAAGAGGCCTCTGTATGCATATTCTCTTTACCTGTTCATCTGATTGTATATTTATCCTTACCTTTATTTATCTGTCTTTCCTCTCTGCTCATCTGTTTTATGCAGGTGAGTGGCCGCCATTTGAACTATATGTACATCGCTTTACCCTTATGTTTAATTATATATTCACCCGCCTCACCTCTCTCTCTCTCTCTCTCTCTCCGTCATTACTGTTCTTTCCTCTCCACTACATCCTTCCCTTCCTCCCTCCACTGGTACCCCTTTGTGGCTCTTACCTCATTGCGTTATTCTCCATCTTTCATTTTCCTCCTTCCCCTTCTACTCCTGTTCCTTTCCAAGCGTCTTTCCCACTCCCGCCCCTTTCAGCCCTCCTGCTTTTGTACCCCATCCCTCTCTCCCTACCTCCCTCTTCCCAACCCTATCCCTCCCTCCATTCCTCATTTCTTCCCTCTTTCCTTCCCATCCTCGGAACATCCACCTAAACTCTTCAGCATCAGAGCACAAACCTTAAAACACCAACAGCCAGTGCAGATGAAAATACTTTATAACACACACACACACACACACACACACACACACACACACACACACACACTTAATAACATCAGACACTCTTCCTTCTCTTCCTTCCCCTTCCCCCATCACTTTCTGACTGTCCCATCCTTTTCAGGTGATTTCACTCGACATTTGGAGTAGTCCTTCTGTGTCTTATAACTTGGTAAAACCTGTGAACGAGTGCGGAACGGTAACCTTTCTATACATGCATGCGTCCATCTCGATAAATAAACTAACGTGAAGAAGTTTTTTTGGGGGGGGAATCAATTTGGTTTTGTTATTCACTTTGAACTCCTAAATCCACCTGTGTTTCTGATGCTATATTTTTCTTCCAATAACTTGATCTTGACGTCAGTTTAATGTTATTTCTTGATGTGTTCTCTCGGGGTGAAGATGAATTCCTGTGCCCCGCCGCTCTCTCCTCGCCTTCTGCATGTGATGGCTCGCTGGCACTTGGGTGATGCCAGACCCACCCAGAGGTTATGTGTTGATCAATATACAGTGTGAGAACGTTAAGCATAATGATATGGAAGTTTTATTTCTGTTCAGGAGTTATGTAGGTATATCCTCCTCCTCCTCCTCCTCCTCCTCCTCCTCTTATTATTATTATTATTATTATTATTATTATTATTATTATTATTATTATTATTATTATTATTATTGGTGTTATTGGTGTTGGTGGTTTATATTGTTAGTGTTGTTAATATTATGAGGCTATTTTTTCTTCTTAATTACTATTATAATCATTATTTATATATTTTCTTATTTATTTATATATTAATATGTTCTTATTTATATCCAGATATATGAAAATGGAACTTTCCCTCGACTACCAATTCCAAGTCTAAATATGTTTCACGTGCCTCTGAAACTAGCGTGACACATACAGACAGCAGTGCCAGTGACTTACTAAAAGTTAGATTAAAAATGCATGTGAATTTGTGGGAGTGGCGGATTCAAGGTGGGCGGGGGACCCAACACCTCATTCTCGACTCACCACGCTCTCGATAACAGCTGTTCCCAGATTTTTGACACTTCACAAAATTTCATGAATTTCTAATATATGCAACTGGAAGTGAAAAATACGCTATTTTGGGGAATGATTTGTTGATATAAGTAAGTGCATCTAAATAGAACTGAAATTTAGTTACTAGTATCATTAAAAATTAAATATTTCACGTTATTAGTTTTTATATACATATATATAATTATGTGTGTAATATATTCTCGTTACGATTCGTGACATATCAATGAAAGATTTTTAAGGTGTAGGCGCAGGAAAATGAAATACCAGACCATGTAAATGTCACCGCACGACTGTGTTAGGTGACTCCTGTGTTAGGTGACTCCTGTGTTAGGCGACTCCTGTGTTAGGCGACTCCTGTGTTAGGTGACGCATATGATAGGTGGCGCATTTGTTGGGTGACGCGTGTTTTAGGTGACGCATTTGTTGGGTGACGCATTTGTTGGGTGACGCGTGTTTTAGGTGACGCATGTGTTAGGTGACGCGTGTGTTCGGTGACGCATTTGTTGGGTGACGCGTGTTTTAGGTGACGCGTGTGTTAGGTGGTGAAGGTGGTGATCATTCCCTCACACACACAAACATAATTATTTTGGAACAAGTTAGCGACATGTTACCCGTGAACACTAGACAAAGACAATTACTTCATAAAGGCTGTAACACGATAAATGGCCAAGTATTATTATTGATTTTACACTTTATCTGTGTAATGTTTGTTCCTATATTCTACTATTTTCTTCATTTTTTTATTCGTTGATGTTTTGTCCAGAGACACTTAAAAAGAACACCAGTATTGTTTAATTTGATGTTTTTCATGGGCCAGGGTTATTCTCACCGTTTATAACCGATTTTGCTGTAGTCGAGGCCGCCGAGACCTACAGAAACCTAATCTAATCTAACCCAACCCAACCCAACCCAACCCAACCCAACCCAACCCAACCGTTATAATATTATTACTGCACTCCGTCAAGTAAGGCCTTTTTCGCGTAACAGAGTTAATAATTACACAAGTTCATCAACAATTAAAAAGTATTAATACTTTGCACCTATGATTGTACTTATTACTCACTATTAAAACACACAAGACTTTATTAACGTGTAAGTTGTAAAAAAATAAATTAAAATTAGGCAAATGATTCAATAACAAAACATATAAAACAACTACCTGATAAAACAGTGACCCACATTATAAACAAAGTTTGTACTATGCTTATAAAAAATTACGAAAGTATAGAATGATTCACAATGGCAGCGGCCGAGTTTTTTTTTATCTTTCACAGAGACACTTCGTAAAGAAACAAATATATTTAGATTTCATTAACCGGGGGTCACCTCACCTCTTTAAAAATGCTCAGGGATAGATTTTTTATAAAGTGCATCAAATTTGGTCCGTGCCGTAGCTTATATATTCAGATGGACCAAATCTAACAAATATCAGACCGAAACTTACAAGAGATAGGTTGGGGAAGATAAGCTGCGGGGTAAGTATTAATAGGAAGATATATTTACATAGATGCGTTTTATATGCAGAGTGAAAATAGGACGCCGCTTGGTAAGATTTCCGGACCCAAGAATGGCAGAGAAATGAAAATACATAAATCGGATGGTGTTATGTCTTTCATTTATTATAGTGATGAAAATAAATGACAAAGTCGAATATCTTAGACAGGAGAAAGTTATGGGTGATGATGATAGCTCGCCACCGTTTACTGCAGAATAAAATTTTGGGAGGTAACTTAGGCCACTCTTGACTTGCTCCAGTGGGCAGGTACAGGCGGTAGGAATCATCAGGCAGACAGACGTGATACCAGAGTCCAGCCAGGTTCAACAGCTCAGATACAATATCGATGTGCTGAACCTTTCTCCGGCCCTCTCATGCAGCTTAGTTTATGTCGCCATTGTCATTTTGATGAAGAGATTCGTCAAAGAAATGTTGGAACTATCGAGTTGGGTTAATGTGGTGTTCATTCTTCCCGGGTATGTTGTGACCCCACTGAGGAAATTAAACTTTTTTTTTTGTAATTTCTACGTTAGTGTGTAGTGAGGGTTGCGTGGTGTCAATTACTGGCAATATCTGGGTGTCCCCGGGCAGGGCGGCGCAGTTCACGCGGGGACGAGGGTGGCGGCCGCATACATTATTCAGGCGGGGTCCTCGACAAATAAATACAGATAGTTCCGCTGCTCGGGGTGAGGGATGGCCGGGATTTGGCCCCACACGGCTCTGCTGCCGCTCCCAGTTCTGCCTTCAGAGGTTTTTTGGGAGAGTTGTGCTGCTGTATGCAAATATATGTATATAATGATGAGTAATACTTTTATATAATTATATATGCGTTTATGTGGGAATGTGTCTTACATAGTCATAATATGCAAGACGAAATTTCTATCTAGAAATAAAATAAATGGTTACTTCCTCATACAACATTACTTCACAAGATATAAGACAAGATAAAACACTAATGACCTAAGTTGCCCTGGCGTCTTATATCAAACAAATGATCCATATAGACCGAGGAGGGTCTGCTGATATACGGCGAGCGAGCAACTTCTCCCAGTGTGTGGCATAAGTCTTAATATTTCCCAGCACCTGCGAGGAGAGTATTGCTGACACTTAGGCGTGCACAGGCGTCGGGGGGGAGGGTTCGAGGGGAACTCAGTGCACGGGATTGTGTATAACAAGAAATGCGTCAACTTAGAACACTTAGTTGTCGGCAAGAACACATACTCGTACTGGTTGTGAGTACTGTGGGGGGTATTGTTCTTGGGATTACTACTCCTTATGGTGGTGACGGTGGTGATAATGGTGGTGATGACGGAGATGGTGGTGATGTTGATGGCGATGATGATGTTGATAATGATGGTAGTAGTGCAATGATGGTGGTGATGGTAGTGGGGTTGAGACTGGTGGTGGCAAGACGACAGTTACCATTCACATCCAAGAAGATGATAAAATTCTCGGGCATTTCTCTCATTGACGCCATTACTTCTTCTCCTACGATGGCTGACGTCACTACTACTACTACTTTTTAAAGGCCTCCAACCTCCCCTTATATCCATACATTTTTCCACGCATGTTATTACCTAACTATCCTAATACAAAAGTATCTACTTCAACTGAGTTAGTTAAGCCGCAGATCTATGAGACATTCCTTGACTGTTGCCTCATAGTCCATGTCTGCGATTGTTGTTGGTTTAGGGACTGAAGATCTTGCTCTCCTGAGACACAACAGAGCAGACCTGAGCAAGAAGAAGGATAGGTGACACCTCAACCAGGCCACGATGTAATTTCAGGGCAGCGGCTTCTGTTCTGATAACATTTCAGTCGGTCTGGTATAGAATCACCTTGCACTAGGTTCGAGAAGTGAAGCTGCCTTGGTCCACATTCATGATTCTCTCTCTGCTTGCGCTCTGTAATTTTCGTTCTCGTTCCTACTGTGTGCAACCTCGAGAGACAGGACATGAAGACATACAGCCAGGGGATCGATTATCCTGAAATCAAGGAAGGCTCACTGTCCCCTGGTCCAGAATCCTCGATCACTGTTGTCCACTAAGGCTTTGTTGGATGTGTTGGCAGTCCTGTGAAGGAAGCGCTTGCCATCCAATGAGAGGAGGGTCGGTTCCACAATGAAGTCGAGGCAAATCTCCTTCAACAATTTGCTGTGAGGTCCTTTACCCCGCCTCCGTCACTGCAGGCAAAAATTATCATGTTACAGTACTAACCAAAATAATTGCTAGTATCGCTCCGACAATCATTACTGATACTATAACTATCAACTATTAATACTACTCTTGTTCCCATTACTACTTTACTCTCTCATTATTTTCATTGTAACTTTACGACTAATACTGTTATAACAACATAACACGTACAGTAATCCTTCATCTGGAATGAAATACAACAGCTTGAACAATAAGTACGACATAAACACCCATGTCATCAAAAGACCTTGAGTCCTACCAAACCACTTGTAACACTCACACAAATGAGAACAATAACAACAGAAAACGGAATACAGTGATGGCGGATACTCGAATGTAAAATCAATAGCAACAACAGGATAATCGTTAAAGAAAAAGAGAGAGAGAGTAATCGATGCTCCTTAAGTAACACCGGTAAATAATATCCTCAATACATTTCTTGGGCCCCAATAACAATATCTTGTTGTGTCAGTCGCGTCGGGGAATAATCTAAGACAGATAATATTTCCACGCCGAATATTTCCAGGGAGGCAATGAAGGGCCGACACGTGTAATATATCCATGACCCGGGACCTCTCAAATGACCCTCAGTAATGCCCGTCTGTCGTGATGGAATTCGACAGGAAGTTCTTTCTTCCATACAACAATGGGATGGTTCCTATACACAATACCGTATAGGGTAGTTTAGAGAGTAGCGATAAGGTGTTCTGTGTTATCGTGTAATGGTGTTATCAGTGGAGTGTTATTATGGTGGTCTGTTGTGTTAGTTGGTTTGTTATTCTCCGTAAGAAATTTTATGTATTGAAACAGATAAGGTGGACACATAATTTTTACTTATTTATTTATTGTTTATATTATTTACGGTATTATTAGTGTTATTATTATTAGTAAAGTGCCTTGGAATATCGTCAGTCATAATGTTGATTGTATATTTTCCAGCAGTGCACAAAGCATTATATTTTCACTTTCCCTTTTCAATAGGTGCCACAGTCCCTCCTCTGGCGACCTAGACCACCACCACCACCACGCTCCCTCCGTCACCACCACCCTCCCTCCATCACATTTTGAAATAGTCCCATTTCTTTTCATTTAATATTCCATCTTACAAGACCTTTGCCTATCATACATCCTTTATACCAGCACTCAGTGGAACCCCCAGCTACTGTGTTTCCTCCTGTCACGTAAAAAAGATTAGCTCATAAAATCTTGCTTCAAATATCTCTGGTGTTTGGCAAGGGAACGACGCCTCGGTGAGCTCATTATAGTGGTCAGCAAGTAGGACATCAGCATCATTATAGAGTATAGACGAACAGCTAAACAGTTGTAATATACTCTTCATGCTAACAGTGGTGAGAAATAATTGAGAGAGGCACTTTACCAGGTAGGTTTACGGGCTCAAGAGTTATAATTTTTTTTTTTTCGTATGCCGTGTGAGAGTTGGGCACAGTCGCTAAATATTCACTTTGGGAAGGTCAGTGTGTATTTGGGGGAGGGGTAGGGGGTGCACAGTACACTTTGAGACAGTTTGACTTCTTGATGGACAGGTGACGTGATACTGACTGACTGACTTAGACTACATGTGAAAGACATATACTCACACCAATTATAGTGCAAGTGCTGATCAACATGTATCCGTTTTGAAACTTAAAAAGGAGAAGAAAACAACGTCTATAACAACAACGGGAGGATCTTGAAAACAGACCTGACAGAAACACAGAGATAACTTGTAGGGAATTGGAGAGGACATGGAGTAATATACTGACAAATTTCAGACCTATTTTGTCTCGAGCGTTTCAGTGGACGGTTTGTTCCTTGTCGCTCATGTCAGTGTAGTGAAGAAAACCGTTCGTTAGGTTAGGGAAATCTTCATTAGATGACAGGAGTCGACTTGAGGTAACGGGAAACCGGTCACTCTGGCTGGTGGTGACGGGGAAACTTCTTACAACCGCTCAGTTCCTACACTCAATTATAACCAAGTCCACTACAAACACCAACCAACATAGAGGCCCATACATACAAAACCATATACGTAGCTGTACGTCACAATACATTATTTATACTTTGTCATATTCAGAGTTTGTCTGTCATGAACAACAAACAGTACAAGAATATTTATATCCAGTAAGAAAAAGTTAACACCTAAAAGAAATAACTCTGGTGGACAAAGAGGTGTAAGTCATCACTGTTTAGTTTGTGTCCGAGATGAGTCTATCGTTGTTAATGACACAGTGGGAACGATCTGACTGCCCGAGAGTATAATATGTCATGTACAGTGATGTATATGGTGACGGTGGGTCATAGGTCAGGGTCACAGCTTAGTCATATACCCAGTTCAAAAATAATGGTGAGACTTCACAGGTGAGATGGTTGATGGCCAACGAATTCAGCTGATTAGGTCAAGGAGAGCCACGGCAAGGTCACCTATAATGGTCACGGAAAGCAATTAAAACCTGAGTATAATTTGTGGCAGGTCAGCTCTCACCTGTGTGGGAAACATTGAATATCTGTTTATATTTTTATCTGATTTCTAACGTTATATTGCATGGTGTTTCAGTAAGACAGTGGAATTTTATTTAGTATGATCCACAAATATGAACGTAAAGAGAAACAATAACAATCCTTCCCATAAACTTAAACTAATATTTTACTGCATCATAGACAAGAGCATCCCTGACATAACACAATCTCTCTCTCTCTCTCTCTAAGACATTATAGTATTCATCTCCGCATGTGTACTGTATCAGCCAAGACCCACCCCAGTCATTATAAAACTGGAGCAGTCTACACACACACACACACACACACACACACACACACACACGAGAGAACTACCCTTAATGTCCGCGATATATAATTCTTCTTGCCGAGGTAATTTTCTTAGAAGACATTATTTTTGCAGAAGTAAGTGCCTCATTAATTCAAAAGTTGTCAGATTAATGAGGAGACAATCTGTATGAGACCCATTTCCTTCTTGAGTGCGAAAGAAGAAAAACAAAATAGCACAACTCGCCGTGTAAAATAAAAGGTAAATTGAGAATCCTCTTTGTTATTAAGGAGACAATTATTGCGCACGTAGTTGTGTCTCCGTGTAAAAGTGTGTAAGAGAGGATGCACAAAGGTTCTCCAGATTATTACCCTGGGTTAGTTATTATTCTCTTTAATGTCTTGCTGGTAAATGCATGGTTTAGCTCGCTGCGTAAGAGGAGCTCCTTCTCTCTCTTCTTTTTTTTTATTAAATGCTTGAACGGTTACAGAGAAATCTCTATTGTTAAAACAAAGCGAATTCAAGTTATAACGACAGATTTCAAACAGTTCGAGGTTGTATATACGACTACAGACGTGGAGGGAAAAGTCATATATATATTTCTAGACAACTCGCAAGAACTCTTGAGGGGAAAAACTAATACAAATGATTTACACAGGAGGAAAGAGAGGAACGTAATTATCAAGTTCATTGTTTGATCTTAAAGCCTTTCTTTCCTTTGCGTTTTTGTTTAGAGCTTTTCCCTCCCTTCTACGCACCGTAAGATTCGCGAGTTTCCCCCAAAACAGGAATTTAAAAAGAATGGTGTGTTTGAGGCAGCAAAGCAAAGTGTGAATAGTTAATCTGGCCGAGTGAACCTTTTACCGTCTCCCTCTCCCCGACACTGCTTTTCCTTTACTAATGGCGGCAGTTAAGGTTCTTATTTACTTCCCTCTTTTTTTCTGGTTAATGAGAGAAGCAGAGACCCTGGCAAGAGCTTTTGTGGGAGCCTCCGTCGAGATAATGAGTCGGCAGACAGGTACACATGCCACCGTTCTGGGAGAATTACTGCACTCCTCCAATCGATGGTGGGATTGTGTAAGTTAGCGCTCGTGTGTTGCCACACACACACACACATGCAGGCTTACTCTGTCACTGACAACCACGTGTTTTTGCCACTGCTGTCATTATGACACTCGTATATCACGTCAGGTTATTAATGACTTTGAAGGGGATGGATTGACTGCCTTTAGGGCGGGGCGGCCATGCCGTGACATTGTTCATCTTTCGTCTCCTGGGGCCGGTGATCCTCGCCCAGTTTTACATGGATCATTCTGTTCTTGTGGGTATCAGAGGGATTTTTGTCGCTACTGACGCCGTTATGGGATGTCCTCGAACAGGTGTTGTACAACACGGTAAATAAGCGTTTGTTTTTTTCTCTTAAGACAAGACACTAGGGGTTGTGAATACAAAAAAATATCATCATACCGATTTAGATATCGAACTTTAGTTTGGTTTATAAATCGTTGGAGCTAATCTTAAGGGAGATATGACACATATATTTCGTCTGTTTTTCCGTGAAAGAGTTCTGGTGTGCTACAGAAACTATTGTGCCATTTACCTTTATATGTGTCAGTGACGCCGGGAGTTGGTCATGTGGTGACTGACACACGTGTTGGACACAGCTAAAGTTAAGGTGCTGACAGGTCGTTGAAACTTGTAAAACAACAACTTCACTGAACTACTACACCATATGTCACCCAAACCTAACGAGCAGTGACGTTATATATGCCCACACATAATGTTACTTGCAACAACGATAATATTACACAATTCAGATGATGAAAATATTGAATGTCTACAACTTCCATCAACCGCTTCCACACTGAAGACATATATTCATCGTCTCATCAACCAAACTAGAGTGATGTATCTTTCTTAATGGTTGGTGTCTTGTCTACGACCTACTGTAGAGTACACCTTCAGGATCTTGGTTATTACATCAACAGCATCTGAACTACGTTGTTGTCAGTCTTTGTGTTGTTGTTGTCAGTCTTTGTGTTGTTGTTGTCAGTCTTTGTGTTGTGAGTCTTTGTGTTGTTGTTGTCAGTCTTTGTGTTGTTGTTGTCAGTCTTTGTGTTGTGAGTCTTTCTGTTGTTGTTGTCAGTCTTTGTGTTGTTGTGTGAGTCTTTGCATCTCTCTGGTGACCCACTTTTTAATATTATTTCATTCATCCATCCCAGTCTCTGCTTCTCCCAGACCCTACTACCCTCAACTTTGCTCATTAGTATTTGTTATTATACCCTCACCCCTTCGTATATAACCAGAGTATCTCATTTTTATTTTTCTGTATATTTTAAGTACTTCTCTTGAAATTTTTACTAATCTGGAGTAAATACTTTTTCATTTGTTTTCCTGTCAGGGTAACTTATTTTTAATCTTCTCCTATAACACCACATTTCAAAAGTCTGTAACCTCTTTTTGGTGTCTGCTGAGTGTCCACGCTTCTGACCCATGTAACAGTCGTGGCCATATATATAGCCTTTCGCCAGTCTTTTTCTCAAATTGAAGTTTTATTTAGTCTTTTAGATGATTAATTTTGTCTATTGCTTGTCCAGTTCTTGTTTTGATTTCTTCCTTGCATCTACCATCACAGCTAATATTACTTCCCAAATACACCAATTTTTCCACTTCCTTAAGTTCCAATATGGAAACAACCACTATTTTTATCTTTACAGCATTATATATTAATACATATTCTCCACCTTTTACCACTAATCTGGTAGCCAGTTTTTGTAATGCCTCTTTACCATACACGATAACAGCAGTAACTTCTGCATAGCATATATTTTATATTACTTTACCAGTAACTTTTATTCCTTCATTGTCACTTAGAACTTCTCTCGTTAAAAATTCTCAATATATTATATACAGTGTTGGAGATACAACACAGCCTTGTCTTACTTCTTATCTAACTGTGAACCAATTAGTATGTTCATTATATACAAACACTACAGCCTCCTGTAAAAATTTTGTAGAATTCTAATATCTCCTTAAGTAATGCCTATTTTTTCTAAGACATCTATATAAGTTTGTTGTGTTTTCCCTTACCAAAATCTTTTTCCAAGAACAATAAAGCAAGTATGCAAATGTCTTTGGGCCTCTAAAGTCCTTTCACTCAAAATTTTCAAACCAAATAGTACCGGTAATGGAAACCATTAAAAATAACACATATTTTTTATTCCTAAACAAAACTCGCAACCCGACGCACCAAAGTTAACAACAGATGGTATTAAACATGAACCAATAACAACCGGCGTTAAAAAGATAAATACAATTCCTGAAACCGATTGGACCAAACAGAAGCGATTTTCGTAAACCTGTTTTTTATATTGAAATATTTTTTGTTTTATCCATATGAAATTATAGGGCTTAAGGTACGGGGTACTGTGGAGCTCAAGCTCGAGGTCTGGATTACTGAGGGACGCATTCAAGGCTCAAGGTCCGAAGCTCCGAGGGGTTCATTCAAGGCTCAAGGTCCGAAGCTCTGAGGGGTGCTCCAAGGGGCTCACTCATCAGTAGAATTATGTAACGCCTTGCCGACGTCAGTAATGTAGAGTTTCTCCCCAGTGAGAATATAGATGGCCAACGAAGATAGTGAATGATAGATGGCTTAGGCAGAAGAGCGGCCTTACTCGTCCAGGGTGTGCGTGCGTGCGTGCGTGCGTGCGTGCGTGTGTGCGTGCGTGCGTGCGTGTGTGTGTGTGTTTGTGTCCGTTTGTATCTGACTATGTATTCATTCATTCTCATGTGTTTGTTTATATAGGAATACATATAGGTGTATGTGTACTCTCTATATATCTTCTCTACACATAAATCCTCCTCCTCCTCACCTCCTCCCCCTCCTCCTCGCCTCCTCCCCTCCTCCTCCCCTCCTCCTCCCTCCTCCTCCTCCTCCTCCGCCTCCTCCCCTCCTCCTCCTCCCCTCCTCCCTCCTCCTCCTCCCCTCCTCCTCCTCCCCTCCCTCCCCTCCTCCTCCCCTCCCCTCCTCCCCTCCTCCTCCTCCTCCCCTCCTCCTCCTCCTCCTCCCCTCCTCCTCCTCCTCCTCCTCCTCCTCCTCCTCCTCCTCCTCCTCCCTCCCCTCCTCCCCTCCTCACCCAACCTTGAAGAATTCCCATGAATATATGAAGCAACAACCTTGAGTCAATCCAATCTATTTTTTCTCTTCGTGTTCCAGTAGACGCGGCGATAAATCTTCTTTTTTTATGAAAATCAGAAGAAAAAAAAAACGTTTTTTTCACACTCATCTCTATATATATATATATTTATATGAACTAACGATTTATATTCAGGTATAGGAATATTCAGGTAGATATGAAGAGTCTTTATATCGTGAGTGTGTATTGTGTTATGAATAGAATATCTGATCATATCGGGCTTACCTGATATCGTTTTCACTCGTTTTCCATAATATTATGTTCAATATGGACTGATAGGGAGTGTTATGTATGTGTGTGTGTGTGTGTGTGTGTGTGTGTGTGTGTGTGTGTGTGTGAGATATGTTGCTAGCTGGAAAATAAAGTTGATATTATGCTTAGAGCCAATGAACGAAACACGGAAACGTATCAAAATGTAAATACAGTTATATTAGGATCGTGTAAGACAAAGATGAACGGCAGTGAAATTTCTGGTGTGAAATGGCGTGACAGTTGAGAGATGAACCCCGGCTTGTGAAGGATCAGGAGATATTTGTGCCAATGAAGGAGTTATACTATTGTAAAAGACACGGAGATATGTTTCTAGTAATGTATTTCAAGTTATTACATATTGTACTGTATGTTGGAACGAAAATGAATATATTAATAATGATGTTGTTCTCAAGTAAATTTATCCATAAGTGAGTTTATACTGTGTGTGTGTGTGTGTGTGTGTGTGTGTGTGTGTGTGTGTGTGTGTGTGTTTTATGCCCCCAAGTGAGCTATATAGATTGGCGGAAAGAAGTGGAAAAAATAACTGATGGATGTAGGGGTTTGTAACACAGAAAACAACTAGAAAACAAAACAAATGTTGAATGTTATAGTCTTTTTAGTGTTCATAGCAGAATGTTAAAACCTGAGTAAGACGTCTGGCGATGGCCGGAATGTCTTGAGCATGTTTATGATGGCATGACTGAGTTGCCTTGACTTATATATTGGAGAGTCCTCATTGTGTGTTAAAATAATAATAATAATAATAATACCCATGGGTCGTGTGATGCAATGTTGCAGGTAGGGAAAACTGCATCACGATCTGGGTTCATTAGCGGTAAAACATAGTCAGTTGAATAGTTGAGAACAGGAGGTTACGGTGTATAGAGTTAGTAATTTTGAGATGCAAGCTGGAGGTGCGCTGAGAATGGAAGATGGTCGTAATAAAATAAACACTGGAAGCCTGCATGAACATCCTTCTGGGTATAAAATTCGACTCATCAAGGGAATTTATATGTGAAAGTCAATAAACATTAACACGATTTACATTACAATACTTCAAAAAACGTACATGAAACAGATAATGGATGATGGTGGTGGATGAGGAAAATGTTAGGTAGTGAGCGGAGCAGAAGAAGAGTTAAGATATTCTGGCCGTGTGTGGTGTAAGCCGTTGGGAGGAGGCTGGTGGAGAAGGTCATCTGATTATATACCAGGATTGATATTGGACCAGGAGATGTTACCTGGTCTCTTAGAAGGCCAGTCCGTATAGTGTCAATCTTGATAGTGTTATAGAGAAGAAAAAATGGCACTCGTAAGTATCTTCTCTCTTTATCTCTCTCTAAAAAAAAATAATTCTATATTTTCCTGTTTATATGCAACATTTTTCTCCTGTCTGTCTGAACGCATTCCTTTTCTCTCTTCCTTTCAGAGTAAAGTCACAGAAATAACTAAAAAAAAAAAAAAATCTGAAATCATCAAATTCACAACAAGAATAAAGTTAAAGAAACAAAGTAAAGGTTACAGTCTACAGCTTTTACTTCAGGCCAACGACCAAGTCCACTTCCTCCACCCCGGGCGATAACTGCAAAACACACCCCAACGTTTATAATAAAGAGTTTAATTACCAAACAACGTTGTACCACACCTTGGAAAATTGGAGACAAAAATTCGGGGCTGCGGCAATGAACCAGAAGTGGATAGGTGGAAGGGGAGTTTTTAGCTGGCCTCTAACTCTACCCAGCGGAACATTCCACGCGCTCCACTGGCCATTAAGATCATTCCTCTGTATGCAATAATGTAATCTTTTCTTTAAGTACAATAGCGAGGAGACCATTTGAATGCCGAAGTGACATCCCCCCCCCCCCCTACTCCCCGTAATTTATTCCCTGAGCTGCTAATGGTTTCAGAGTCGTAGGCAAGCGAAGTTAATTTCCTTTGAGAAACATAAACTGTGCAGACAAATTCAGCACTTGTACGTTCTTCTTATTCTTCTTTCTTTTCTTTCTTTTTTTTTCTTTCTTTCTTCTGCAATTGTTATGTGGATATTACAATGGGCTGGTGAGGGTTGTGTGGTATAGAGTGTATGTGGCTTGTGCAGGTGTTGTACGTAGGAGTTTGTAGTAATGTGTGGGCAGGTAGAGTTATGTTGATGGGAAGCGTGAATATCTAGTTTATGTCGTGTGGGTCGTCTGAGAGAGAGAGAGAGAGAGACAGAGAGAGAGAG